>NC_047667.1:53739421-54039421 GCF_011762505.2 Arvicanthis niloticus | reverse complement strand
CGGGAGTTTAGGCAGGTGCTGAGGGTGCCAGAAAATAACTTTTCACTGCTGAGTCTCTGAACATTAATCCTACACACCACAGCTCCTTAAGCCACGGCCTCCATCTCTCTGGGCTTCTTGTTCAAGGTCTCCCAGCCTCTGAATAAGGATGGACTTTTTCAAAGACTGTAGTCATCTTACATCACTGTAAGCTGCGTTCCTATACAATATTACCCCTGGCTTCATCTGTTTTTGGATTCTGAATACATGATTTTTTCAGATCAAGACACTTAAACTCACCCTGAAAGAAGCTTCCAGAAAAAAATGGCACCTCAAATATTTTCAAGACTTTGGAGACTGTGTATATATTCCAGCAGGCCAAGCAGGGGACAGGTCCTCTGCTCCCGTGTCCTACACACAGCAGGTTTTTAGACCTTACACTGAATGAGTGGGTGGACGGACGGATGGACAGGCACTCTCCCATCAGTCCAGGGTACTATTTCCCTGCTCTCTGACCTCTGCTTTGCTCCCCTCATTGCTGACGCTGTGTAAATGTGGGTGCTCCAAACCTTGAGCCCTCCACAAGGCTCCTTTCCCTTCACACTCATGACTAGTAAAAATGGCAAGACAGACAAAGATGTTGAGTCCCAGAAATGAAATTCAAGCAAACAGCCTAAAATATTGATTGAACAGGCTCCCTGCTGATCCTCTAATTCCTTGTAAATGCTCCTTCGATTTAAAGATCCATTTTTAGATTCCAAATACTAATTCTGAAATCTTAACAGGAGCTTGAACTGATCTTTAACCCGGAAGTCCTTACTGTGCCTACCCCTACCCTCTTCTAGGTACAGCAGCTGACAATGGAAACAGAGGCTCCAGGCTCTTTAATTCAAAGGTGGCAAAACAGAGGTCAGGACTTAGCAAGATCCCTGCCCTGCTGACAAGTGCTTTGGAAGACCAGGGGTGAGAAGTTCCTAATCATGGCAGCCTCTTGAGCTCCTGCCCTGAAATGATAGGCTAACCTATAGTTGTCTGGAAGCAGGAGGCAAATCCAGGTCATGTCTACTTCAGCATGTCCAGGTGTAGTCTGATACTTTAAGAACAGACATCCCTATTGTAAGGAAACAATGTACATACAGAATTCCAGCCAGATTTAATGCCAACCTCCAGATGTTGAATGGAAAGGAGGAACAAATTTATTGCATATTTATAGTTTTCCATGCTCAAAAAAAAAAAAAAAAGAAAAGAAAAGAAAAGAAAAGAAAGAAAGAAAGAAAGAAAGAAAGAAAAGAAAGAAATCTAACCCTTATAACTGTAGGCCAATGCTTACCCACTCTAAGTGGCTAGCAGGGGAGGGGAGGACGCTGTGATTTAGCTGCCTGCCCCTGCTCCTCCTTCTCCCCACTCAGATTACTCCAAGGGAACTTCGAAAATGAATCTGAAGATGACATACATCACCACAACCCAGCCAAACCTCATGTGCTTTCTGAAGAATCTCCAACAGTCACTGGATGATCGGGGTAGATGACCTATGGGGTGCTTTGTCTGACTGAGAAAGCAGAAGAATAGTATTTTGGAAAGAATAGTTGGAAATCACAACTCACGGAAAGGCAATCAGAAATGGAAATAAAACTTCTCCAGAGAGATTCCCCTAGGGCCCAGCAGCCATATCGATAGCTGCCTCTCACTGTGAGAGCTGATGGGAAAACCTCTCAGAGATGCAGTATAGCTTGTGAAAATGAATACTGCTCACTATCTGGCCAACCCCTGCCCCAGAATGGAAAAATCCAGCACATGTTAAGATAAACTGTGATCCACATAGGGTGGGGGAAAAAAGATTAACCTGTTTACTTCCCTCCCTCTCTTCTAAGATATTTTATACTTTTGCTACGATGATTTAAAAGGGAGAAAAAACGTGCTATGAACCTTAATCAAGTTGTAAATAATACAGGGGAAAAAAATCAGTATGTAAGTTGTTCTTACAAATAACTCCCCATTTCAGGAGGATCTAGAACACCTTTCTAACTCCCACCCCACCCCCACTCTCCTTCACTCCCTGGGTGTGGCCACAGTGTAAGATTAAGGTTAGCCACTCAGGCCTAAATCACCTGGACTTGCATCCGGCATAGACTCTGCTCCTAGGGGTAAGATGACCTTGGACAGTTTGCCCAAGCTCTAAAGGGTTCTGCTTTCTTAGAAAGTCTGCAAAGTGTGTGGGGGCTGGGGGTGGGGGTGGGAGGGTGATAATGGTATCTTATGTCCAAGGATCCCAGGAAGTACTAACTAGCATATGCACATAGTGCCCCAGAGATTGCTTGGTACACAGTAGGTGCCTGGTAAATTCTGACTACTGCTTTCTCTCTTTTGTGAGGGTGACTGAGCTAAGGTTGGGTCCATCTCATGAAAGCCACCCAAGCCCAGGAATTCTAAAAACTAAACATCTTCCATTTTCTGAATCTGTGTCATCCACTTTCATACCAGAGAGGAGAACGGCAGCTTCCATCAGGAGCCTCGACATCAGACACTCACCGCTAAAGCCTGGTTCTCCGGAGGCTCCAATGTGATACCTACCATAGGGAAAGTGAAAGAGTTCTCTTTGCATAGTTTCTCCTCTTGGTTTCTATTAATCTATCTACCTCTTTGTAATATTGTAAATGCTTCAGAAAATAGTTATCCTCAATGTGTTCCTTCCTACAACTCATAAACAGTTATTCCACCCCACACAAACCCTAACCACTTACGCCCATGGTAGCTTTCAATTAACCACCCACACATCTGCAGAGGGGGAAAATGTGTTCTGGAAAAATATGCCCGTGTGTGTGTGTGTGTGTGTGTGTGTGTGTGTGTGTGTGTGTGTGTGCATACGTACACAAACACTGCCAGCTCCTCTCTCGTCTGTAGCTATTCTCAAGTCAGTTTCTACACCAATAGCCAGGCCAGGTGGGCAGGACTCTTACTAATCAGGAGGTCCCCAAGAAGCCACCAAGTCACTGTTGCTGTTCCTAAGCTATTTTGCACTCAGTGACCAGCCAGAAAGCTATTCTGCAGCCAGTGACCAGCCAGACTGTCTAGGCTGGAGTGAGGTGGACTGTTGCTCCCATCCTTGCAAAGTAAGTGGGTAGGCTTTAAAAGCTGTGAGAGGCAGCTCTGCCTAGCACAGACCTGCAGCCAGACTATCTAGCCTTAAGGGCAGGCCATGCCATTTTCTGGCTTTACCTCCCAAAGCTTTCCACTACTCTTCTCTAAAGGAAGTTGGACAAGCAAGCAGTGTCAGCCAGCCTGCTTGATGTTGGATTGGCCCCCAGCAGAGCACTGATAGCTGCCCTGTTGTAGGTGCTTGTCACCTCTGCCCCTTAGCTTCTCTCCCCTGGGATTAGTGCACAATTGGATGGGGTATCACAACGTTTTGTCTCAAATCTTCCAAGGGGAAGCATCCTGGGAAAACAAGGGGTGTTGTTGTTGTTGTTGTTGTTGTTTTTCCTGCACAGTTGGCAAACCCAAGACTTAGAAGGAGAAAGCAGTTCTTCTAGAGTCCAAGCTCAAACAGTTGGTACTTGCAGGTCCCTGTGGGCACTTGCCCTCAGCCTCTTTGTAGGCACATCATAAGCACAGCCTAGACAGGAGCGTTACTTCCCAACAGTGACATTGCTGCCCTAGAGATACTTACAGGATTCCAGAATCTTCCACAGGTCTGTTTGCTAATGCGTGAAAGGGCAGAAGTTACCCACCAATGTAATTATGAAGGCAGAGGCATTATGGCTGCAGGTAGTGTCTGCAGGTTTCCTGAGCCTGCAGTGGGATCCACCTCCTGCGTTGCATGTTCTTTACAGAAGGGGCAATCCTTGGACTTTGAGTGTAGGCCTCCTCTTAACTGGCTCACGCAAACAAAGTGGAAAACATCAACAGAACCAAGCATAACAAACTATTCCTTTCATAGGCATGACAACAAAAAGCACCATTAGGAGCAAGCATTTAAACATCCCTTCCCGTGTTATGTCAGATCTGAAACCCAACAACACTAAAGACTGGAGTCTCCACAATTATGAAAATCGAAGCCAGCAAATCGTGTGGGTTTTTGCAGATTTAGTTGTACATTTTTCCAGATCCCCAATTCATTATTCTACAGTAATATCTGGTATTTAAGTTAATTTGCATGTTGGCTTCTGAGCAAAATGAGAGGAATGCAATTATTAATTTGTATTTGGTACCAAATGTACAGATAACACTTTTTTTTTCATGGACTAGCTATCTAATTTAATTCTCAAAACAAAACTCCAAGAATGAAATAGCAAATTGCATTTTAGAGACTAAAGATGTGTAGGTCCAGAGAGATTTGGTGGCTTGCCTGAGATCACAAAGATAAATGATTTTAAAAAGTAAGGACCAAAGACAGCAAGACAGCAGTCTCATTCTCTCTTTCTCTCTGTGCCTCTGTTTCTCTCTCTCTCTCCTCTCTCTCTCTCTCTCTCTCTCTCTCTCTCTCTCTCTCTCTCTGGGTGTACGTTTGTGTGTGTGTGTATGTGTGTGTGTATGTATGTACTCACACACACATACACACACACTTGTTTCTTTTTGTTACATCAAGTGAAAGCAATTCCACTTTAAGTGAGAGTTTGAGGCGTTTCTGGAAACACTTGGCAACTTTACCCTTTACTGCCTTGGATTGATCTCTGCCTTCTTTTAGGCCTCAACTTGGTGTCTATTCAAATGAGACAATGTCCTCGACCCTCCCTAAGAAATTCTAGACTAGTCCCTCTTTCTTCTTCTGTTTTGAAGCTATCATTTCACAGACTTTGAGGGTCTCAAGAATCTAACCAAAGATAAACATGTCCCTCAAACAACCAAGCTCATGAACAAGTGGAAAAGCTGTTCTCAGCCCTGAAGAGGCCTGAGATGGGAGTGGAGAAGAGCCAGGACGACATCCCTGAGGCCACATGCCAGGCCATATTGTTGGCCACCACTCTCAGCCATCAAATTAGTCCAAATAACTTGAGCTTTACCTTGTGCTAATTCCCCTGTCCCCTTGCCCCTGGGACCAATCAGCAATCTTCTAATGCTTCTTGCTGCTGTGCACAGTACTGCATTACTGTGTGTACTTAATGAGATTACCCCACTGCAAAGGGTAGTGTGTCATTCACAGTGGGTCTCCAGGTGGCCAGCCCCTGTTTGGCTCATAGAGTCATTGGATGTATTCAGAAGGAATGGGAAACCCCCTCGCCCAAAGCCTCCAGACAAGGGACAGTAGTGTGTCACAGTTCCTCACAGAGGACTCAGTCCAGTAAAGTAGACAAACTTTCCTCCCAGACCTTTGGATAAATTGGCTGCCTGTTCACAGAGGAGATCAAGAGAGCAGAGACTTCAGTTCTTAAGATCTTGCAAATCTATCTGCTTTATCCTGCCTGCCAGAATCCATACAGTACAGTCTCTGACTTTGGTTCCCAAAAAAACATGAACTCCACACCATCACTAGACACATGAGAAGCCAGTTGGTTTGGTTGCTGGTTGCATTTACACGTGGCTGGGTGTCTGGACTACTCCTGTCCCTGAAGGGAGGGGTCCTTAAGGACAGATGTGCCCCATCATGAAGGCAGCCAGTGAACTCAACCTCCTGAAGCTTCTGGGGGAAGTGAGGGACTATCCTGCCTGGCTTGGCTACTTGGAGCCTCAGTTTGCAGGTTCTCAGCCTGGCCTTCCCTACCCCCAGCCCTAGATCTCGACCCCCAGGGCGGAAATGAAGACAGCAACCCTTGCTGTGGAATTGGGGGCAGCAGCAGGGGAGGAGAGAAGAGGTTATTAGCAAATCAAAAGGGAAGAAAGCAGGGAGGAGAGCTGGATGGCAAATTAAAGGGCTATGTTTCCTTTTTGAAAATCCCAACTGTAAAGAAATGAGCTTTTAAGTAAAAACAACCTTGTCCTTGTTGTAAAGTATTTCCGGGACTTTTTTGCCCAAGCAAAAAACCTTTTACATCACTTTCCCCCATCATTACAAATTAAATTAAATAATAGGTACATTTTAGCAATTTCCCTCACTCTCACTTTTCACACCCACACAGACATGTGGGGATGTAGCAAAGCTTTGTTTCAAACCCTTTCCAACACGCTGGTTTAGACTCTCATAAATATCCCAGGACCTTCTTCTGCTATGCAAACATGCCTTCACCTTGGGACCATGCTCTCTTCTGCATGGACAAGCACCCACGAAACGCGCTGTGTGCCCACTACACATGCATATGAACATACATGCTGGCCTTCCGATTCCAAGCCACGTTATCCCGTTTCCTCCCTGCCTCTCCCCGACAGGTTCACACTCAACAAGATGAAGCCCAAGTGAGGTCCTTACCACCAAAGCCGGTGGGAAACTTCATGAAGTGGGAATAATTTCCATACATGTTTGCTGCTCAGTTCATTCCTCTGCCGCGCTTCTGAAGAGTACAGCCTCTCGGCTCCCAGGCACAGCCAGGCTTCCGTCAACTTGGGCTAACAAGAGTGGCCATCGCTTGCTAACAGCCGGGGGAGCGCAGGCTGGGCCAGCCCTCTGGGATTAGTCAGGAATCTGCCTCTAGATCCGAGAGTCCACATAGTGTTGAGAGGCTGTGGCGGCTGCAGCAGCTGGTGCCTGTCAGTAATCACGCATAATGCTGCCGCGGCTGCTACTCTCCTTGCCTCTTGCCGCCGCCGTCGCTGCTGCTGTTGCTACTGCTGCCGCCGTCGCCGCCGCCGCCGCTGCCGCCACCACCACTGCGCCTGAGATCCTGTTGCTAGTTTGATTAACTCTGGGTTGGGCTGCTGTGAGCGACTCTTCTAGCTCCCCGCTAGTCCCCAGAGGTCCCTACCGGGTGGCACAATCTATTAGCTGGGAACCAATCGATGTGTGACTGCCCTAGTGGGTCAGGAGAAGGGGGAGGGGGGAAGGTGGCAGGCGATAAAGACTCTTTAGGTGCCTTTTCCTTGACTCGCACCCACAAAAAAAAAATCAATGGGGTTTTATTAAAATGCATTTTCTCACTCTGGCTCCTCTCTGTCCAGTGCACTTGTTATTTGATCTGTGAAAGGGGGCGGGGGTTGGGGGCCAAGAGAGAACAGAGCCCTTTCATAAGCACAAAATTAGAAAAGCATGAGACTAGATGCCCAAAGACGGAAAAACTAAAATAGAGCAGCCTTTAGATATGGGCTGGGCCCCTCCTGCTTGGGTGGCCAGTAACAGTGGTCGGTGCTCTAACAATGGAAACCCCACAGAGCAGGTTGACAAGAAGCCTTACCTACAGGTAGGAAGGGGATGTTGCCTCCACAAAGTGGTACCCACTCTGATGTTTCACTGGGGGGAATAACTTCACCTCAAGCACCATCATTGTGCCATCTGCTCAAAGATGGTCCCAGCATCCTCACTGACACTGAGATCCCCTTGGTTAGAGCCAACCAACCTACAGTGGAAGGTGTAAGTCCCTTTGCTATTTGGGTCTGTTGTTCAGATTCCCTGAGACAGCACTGCTCAGCCTATATCTGAACACCTTAGTGTTGGGAACTCACTCCCATCCATCCCATCTCTAGAGAGCAATTCAACAACCTACTTCTTCTCCCTGAAGCTTCTTCACACAGGATCTTTGAGGCCACAGAACAGACGTCTATGGAGTTTGTCACTGGATCATCTGCATCTGATCTATCATATCAAATAGTCATGCCTTCCCTAGATGCTCCTGGTTCTTCCAGATCATCCATGTATCCCTAAGATTTCAAGACTATTCAAAACAGAGAGAGGGGACTGGGGAAATGGCTCAGTGACTAAGAATGTTTGATGCGCATGTTTGAGGATCTGAGTTCATATCCCCAGACCCCATGGAACATAGTCAAATATGGTCACATTCACCTACAACCCCAGCAGTAAGGAGGGGAGTGGGGAGTCAGGAAGATTGATTGATGAACTTACTAGCCACCAGCATAGCTGAAGAAGAAATGGTGAGCCCTGGGTGCATAGGGAGACTAGAACAGACTGGAAAGTGACAGAAGACACCTGACACCCTTTTTCTGCCTTCTGCATTTACGTGTATGGTTATGCATACTTGCATACAAACATACCCAAGCGTGTGCGCGCGTGCGCGCGCGCGCACACACACACACACACCTTGTTTCTAATAATGCCATTTCTATTAACACCCTCAAGGTAGAGAAAGGGGTTAGCTACCCTTGTATGACTACTCCAGTATGAGCCAAAGTGTTCTTCAAATTGTGATAAGGAAGGTAACAAGGGCCAGTGTCATGAGATGAGAGCTAAGGAGCTTCATAAAGGATTTTGTTTTCCCCTGATACTGTATAGGATGGATGGCCAGAGAGATGAATCAAATCAGGGTACTATAGGACAAAATCAACTCTAAGAGAAACCAAAATGAAAACTAAGGAAAAAGTGCAGAGGTAAGAACAAAGTCAAGGGACTGGAGATGGCTCATTGGTTAAGAGCACTGACTGCTCTTCCAGGGGTCCTGAGTTCAATTCCCAGCAACCACATGGTGGCTCACAACCATCTGTAATGGAATCCAATGCCCTCTTCTGGTGTGTCTGAAGACAGCAACAGTGTACTTATATAAATAAAATAAATAATTATTTAAGAAAGGAAGGAAAGAAAGAAAGAATGAAAGAAAGGAAGGAAGGAAGGAAGGAAGGAAGGAAGAAAAGGACAAAGTCAAGATGACAAAGGAAGAAGCCATCGAGAGGACCAGAACAACAGGGGTCAAAGAGAGGGTCACATTGTGACAATGAAGAACTATAGAGACTCTGGTGCTCCTGTGACTGGACACTGCCTTTCAGACCATTAATCAAGGGTGGTGCTGGTGTTACAGCATAGTGCAGCTTCCCAGAGGCCCACTTGCTACATGGGCCAGCATCTGGGCAGCTCCACATGTTAACTCACAGAGAACTCACCTGACGAAACTTCCCCCTTCATGTATGGTCACCTTTATGTGCAGCCCTCGTTCCATTCCTGGAGAGTTGGTTCAGGGGCCTCCTTGCATCACTCACTTATATTCCATAATATTTTATATTATGAAAAAAAATTGTAGGGGATTCCTTTTTCATTCCAGATATTTTGGAACATGTTTCTTTTACCCAGTGTATCTCTTCCACATATCCCCATTTCATGACTTCTGAAAATATGACAGATGGCCTTCCATGTCTTATCTAACCCATCAATCAAAATGTTGAGATAAATATAACAAAGATAGCATCTTATACCACAAGGAACTCGGTCCCTTGGTGACAAGTCACAGGCCAGTCTTGCTGCAAATCCTGACTCTGTTGCTATAGCTTGGTAATACCTGTAAATTACTGAATCTCCCTGGGTTGAGTGAACCCACACATGCCCACCACTTAGGCTGTGTCAGAGGCATAAATAAATGTTCCATATGCACAAGCTAATTTGATGGTGACAAGGAAGATGGCAATAAAACTCCAGTGAGATACTTCAGTTCACTTTCTTTAAATAAGCTCCACCCACTATCCTCTTCCATTAAAGATGGGCATGCAAGCTAACCTATACCTGATCCCAGTTGTCTGTCTTCTCCACTGTGGTGTCTGAAGCGAGCCTCTCAATCAAGAGCAAACCACGAATTCTATGATATGACCTTCGGAAAGGAAATGTGTTGTTTCAATTGTCTGTTTGATGATTCCATGTTTGCAAGGGTTCTTCTAAGCACTCAGGCACTCAAAAATCTTTTAAAATGGCCACTCGAGAGCCTAGCCCAAGGTTAATGTCGAGATGATCTGTCGGTGGTTCTTTTCACTCTTACGCAAGTTTCCCACTTCTTTTCCTCATGGAATAAGCAAAGTACTTTTTTTTTTTTTTTTTTTTTTTTTTTTGGATGCAATTAACACAAGGTATATTTGATTTCAACACGTTGAGGCCGCACTTCAAGCCTGTCCTACGCAGGGGCAAGCAATGAAGTACGACCCCCTTAGAGAAGAGGAAGAGCTTTTTAAAGGGAAAAACTGCAACCCAGGGAGAAGGGGGGGGGGAAATCATGATTAAATATCTATAGAAAGCACCTGTCCAGTGTTCAGCTTCCGTGACAGGTTCAAGGAATGGTCATGGGGAAATATCAAACCCTATCTAATTTGTCTTGTGGTCAGTTCTGTTCCTGGTATCCAGGGTGCATTGGCACGCTGACATGAACTCCCAGCTCAAACCCTATTCAATCTATCTTGTCTTGTAGATAGCTAGTTTCCTAGTACCCAGAGCACAGAACAAGCTGATCTGCACTCTTGACTTCATCTGTGGAAGGTTTAAATTTTTTTTTCCCCAAAACACTTTATTTATCAGTATTTGTATATACATACATACTTATACATATATACATACATATATGAACAATAATTAAATAAGATGTATTTGAACAGTATTGGGGGTTGGAAAGAGTGGGAGGAAAGAGAGAAAGAAAAAATTATGTAAATACAGTGCTCATATATGAAATTCTCAAAAAGGAATCCATTTTTAAAAAAATGTTCAACAGATTAACTTGCATTTTACAATATGAAAATAAATATGACCTATAATTATGTTGAAGGGCATTTTAACTCATTACAAACTTCGAAATTTAAAATGAAATCAATAAAAATTATTTTACCCAGCATACTAACAAAAACCACAATAACATTTTATAATTCAAAGTATTTCTGAGAACAAGAAAATGGATTGTCAGAAGCTAAGTCAGCAGAGCCAGGGGGACACTGTGTGTCATTTCTTTTCTTTTCATTTCTTTTCTTTTTTTTATTATTATAAAATCATAATTTTTACTTTTTAACACAGGGGTTATAAACACAAAAATGCAGGATGTGGGGAAAGGGATGACACAGGAGCATAGATGTTCAGGGGGAGTATAGATATCTTTCAGAACAGGGTATCAGCTGGGTGAAGAAGGTTCAGGGGTCAGGTCATTGTGACTCTGCCTATGCTTCACTTGTCCTTATCTAAGTTGGTACTATCCGCCAAGGCTGCCTATTTACAAGGTCTATAACTACTCAAGCTGGTAGATTTCCACAAAAGCTGCCTGTTTACAATAGTTTATAGACATCTGTTTCAGTGTTTTTCCATAGAGACCCAAGACTTTTTGTTAGCAGGCATGTATGTCAGGCCTATTGCTGATTTTTAGGCTTATGGCTGATTTTAGGCCTTCAGTGTATAAGCAGGGCTGCCCCTGACATCTCTTTCCTTCTCTAATTATAGAAGGGCTGTGGCAATTCTAATCTTGCCAAGGCAGGGATAGAGGCCTGACCTCCAGTAATTAAAGGGGACCTTGTAATGGCTCCAGTCCTCCTGTCGTTGTCCAGTGAGGCATGAGGGCCATACCCGTCCCGATGTCTTTTTCCTGGAGAGGGGATACTTTTGACATCAACCCGTATGCAGTCAAGCTTGTCCCTCAGGGAACCCAAAAACATATTTTTAACTTTTATTTATATTCCCTTGCAGTGCTTAGCCTCGAAGCCTAAGCAAGAATTCAGATCGCCAGACAGAAGGGGTTCTGGGTAGCCCCTCACTGCTTGGTCTAGGGGCAGAAGTCCCCTCTTTTAGGTTGGGTGGAGATGGGACTTGGGAGCACCCTGGATAGAGTAACATCCTCATCTATCGTCTTGTGGTCCTCCATAGCTAACTTATGATAATGTATCTGAATAGATTTTGCTATCAGATTATCTATCTGTTGTTTCACAAAGTGAGTCAGCCTATTTAAGGCCCAGGGACCAAAGGAAATAAGCAAAAATAACCTAATTAATGGTCCCAAGATGGAAGGAAGTAGGGTTAACAATCATGGAGAGGTTGAAGACCAATTCTTGTACACGCTCTCATTTTTCTGTTTCTCTCTCTGCCTTTTCTCAAGACCTCCTCTGGCCGTTTTCATGCTCTCTTTAATCATCCCTGCTTTGTCTATGTAAAAGCAGCAAAGTACTTTTTTAATGTTTTAATTATTTTACGTCTGTGGATGTTTTTCTTGCATGTTATGTCTGTATATCATACATGTGTTTGGTGCCTGTGGAGGTCAAAAAAGGACATTGGATCTCATGGAACTGGAGTAACAGGTGATTGTGAACCATCACATGGGTGCTGGGAATTGAATCCAGGTTCTCTGGAAGAGTAGCAGTATTTTTAACCACTGACCTGTCGCTTTACTCCCAGAATAAACAAATTTCTTAACCCAGCATGGATGCTTCACCACTGGATCTCAACAGAACCTTTGAACTCTGGGTAGAGAAAAATGCTAACGGACTGTTGTCACAAAGCACAGGATCCATACATGCAATTTTGCAGCTCTCTGATCTGGGGCAAGCTGAACTCTCTGGGGAAAAATTACCCACGTCATCTATCACATTAAAAGCACCAGACAGCCGGGCGTGGTGGCACACGCCTTTAATCCCAGCACTTGGGAGGCAGAGACAGGCGGATTTCTGAGTTCGAGGCCAGCCTGGTCTACAGAGTGAGATCCAGGACAGCCAGGGCTATACAGAGAAACCCTGTCTCAAAAAAACCAAAAAAATTAAATAAATAAAAAATAAAAGTGCCGGACATTGTTTTTATTTTGCGGATCCTGGATGATGAGAACTGGACATGAGTTCGTTTTTATTCTGTAAAGCAAATTCAAAGAATTAATGCTTTCTTGTTTATTTTCTCACCCATACCTCTTCTTCTGTTGGTCCCTTCAGTCTGGGTATTATTCTGTTTCATTTAGTTTTTCTCATCTGCCAAAATTCCTACCTATCATTCAAATTCCAGCTCAGTTCCACACCTTGACAGGAAATTCTGCCCCCAGCCTGTGTCTGACAAAACTCTTTTTCTGATGTGTTCTGGTGAGACTTCATAGGTGTGGGCTCACCACACCCCCAGTACTAGCTTCCCTTTGCATGTGGTTACTTTCTTTTGCATGAGTGGTTACTAGCTTTCTTTTGCACATACCTTGTGTTCGCTGCATAACTGTTAACTCCACAAAGACAGTGACAGTGGAGTTTGTGACCTATTCCAACATAAATGCAAAAAGATATTCAATAAATATGATGCATTAAAAAATGGTTGCCATGGGGGCTGGAGAGATGGCTCAGGAGTCAAGAGCACTGGCTACTCTTCCAGAGGTCCTGAGTTCAATTCCCAGCAACTACCTGGTGGCTCACAACCATCTGTGATGGGATCTGATGCCCTCTTCTGGCATGGAGGTGTATATGCAGGTAGAGCTCTCATAACAACAAAAAAGTTTTCCATGCTTTTAATCTCCCCAATGTACCAATAACACTTAAGAGCACTGTCCCTGTGATGCCTTCCATGAGGCTTACCATCCTATTACAACCTAAACTTTATGCAAAGTTAAAAGAAATGTGGAAGTTCTTTTCAGTCTGCCTTTTTGCTCAGCACCAGTGTGCCTTGCCCAGAACCATTAGTGGTATTACAACAGTATCCTGACTCTCTAGTATGCCTAACATAATCAATCCCTTCCCAGCTACAGGAATGTCAGTCACTCCGCTATCTCCAACTCACAGCGAATTCTCATCAAGATGTCAAATGAATGACCAAAACCTTTTTGTCTACAGAAGGAACTAGCTAATTCATTCATAACAATTCTGGGCTTACTTTTTTGTCAAGATTACATGTCCTCTTAAATGATACATTGAATTTGAATTTATGAGCTCTGAGTAGAGCGTTTGATTAAATGAGGACACACACACGAGCACTATAATATTAAGTGTGAACTCAGCCTGATAATCAAAGGATGCAGCTTCAGCTCTGGTTAGTTGTGTTGTTCTCTTGGCCAATGGTGATATCAAATAACATTTTGCAGCATAAGTGAAATGCTAAGGTTATTCACTTGATGATTACCAATAAACATTAGGTATAGAATTCAGATGTGCCTACCTTATAGCTATGAGTTAGACTGGTGCTTTTATATTTTCTAGAACGTTAACTATATAATAGTATATTAAATTCCAATTTATTTTTTCAAAATGCTAGAATTATGTACTCCAGGCTTTATTATCTCAGTTTTATAAGTGAACAAATTGGCATTAAAGTAGTGAAATTAGAGAAGAAAAGACAATTATTCAAATATATATATATATATAATTGTACATATAGACATACATATATATGTGTGTAATATATTGTCTGTACATATATACACATATATGTGTGTATATATTATACATTATATACACACACATAACACTGTATACACACATACACATTTTGAATATGGTCTCAGGTTCCTGGAGCTGGAGAGATGGCTCAAGGGTTAAGAGCACTTGTTGCTTTTGCAGAGGACCCAGGTTGGGTTCCTAGCAGTTATTTGATAGCTAACAACCATCTGTAATCCCAGAGGTTGTAATCCAGAGGCTCTGATAACCTTTCTGGCCTCCTCAGCCATGGCATACACATGGTACACAGACACACATGCAGGCAAAACACTCATAAACACAAAATAAAACTAAGTAAATCTTTTTTTTTAAGTCATATCCCCAACTCTGACTTCTAGTCAGCGTGACTCTTCCAGACCCCTGTCCTCCTCTCACTAATGATGTATGTCTTAGTATGTTTTCCCGATGCTGTGACTAAATACCCTGACAAAGCAATTTCATGGAGAAGTAGTTTATTTTAGCCTACAATTCAAGGTGTAGTCCATCCTTGCGAGAAAGACATGGCAACAGGAGCTTGCATCCACCGCCAGGAAGCAGGAATTGATAAACGTGAGCGGTCGCTTATGTTCCACTATTTTTTTTTTTTTTAAATCAGTTCAAAACCCAGTTCATAGAACGGTGCCACCCACTGTTAGGATTGGTCTTCTACTCTTAATTAATCTAGTGGAGATTATCTCCTATAGAAATAAATGCCCAGAGGTTTTCCCTTTAGGTTATTCTAGATTCTCCCAAGTTGACAATCAACGTGAACCGTCACAGTATACTTCTATTACATGTGTGTGCTCCAAAGCGGAGGCTTCTGCATACTGTTTTAGCTCTTTTTCATTCAACACTCTATCGGCAAAAGATATATGGGTAGAAAAAATGGATGTTGTCCCTGACGTCCTGGAGCTTAAGCAGGCTGATGGAGGAGATACATACTAAACAAACAGTCACAAGCACATACGTCATTATAAAGCATGATAAGTGCTAGGAAGGAGAATAAATTGGATGAGTTGGCTGACTCTGACAGCAGAAGACTCTAATTTAATATGCTTCTAAGGCACTGGACGTCATGTCTGAACGATCCGTAGGACTCAACAGGACACGAAAGCAGGAAAGTGGGAAGGAGTGTGCTGGGCAGAGAGAGCAGCAGGTCTGATGACTGAGGAGGAATCGAGCAGGGGGGATCCCCCCATATCCCATATTGAATAGCCTGCTTTCCAGAGCTCCAGCTTCCTGTCATCTCGCCCACACCAATGTTGGGTACTGTGCAGAATCTCCTTTCCTGCCTCTGTCTCTCCTCACTGTTGTTTAGATGGTTGAGCCACCGTTTTCCGGTGTTACCTCTTAATTGCCTTCATGCATGTTTTCCTTCTGCTCCTCAGTTCAGAGCAGTCCCCCCACCCTCTGTTCTCTCTTCAAACACTGTCTGTCCCTGAAGGCCATTCACATGAGTCCTTTAGGTAGCCCTCTTACCATCCCCGCCAGACGGCTGGCACCACTGTTGTATCTATATGCTTCTCCTTGAATTATCATAAATGTCTCTCTGGAAAGTCTTAATGAATGGCAAACCCTAGATGACTGGCAACTAAGTCTGAGTTATTTCTGTAGCTCGCTAAGCCCTCACAACAGACTCTTCAATATAACAGAAATCTAGTAGCTATATGATAAATGTAACCATATGTTGAGTACAGCAAGATCTCCTGACACCAACTCCAGGACACTGTGCATGAGGAGGTGAGTGTGGCTGTGCCCGGATTCCAGTTTAATTTTGTTTACGGACATGTGCATATGTACATACTTGTTAACACATAGTAAGTATGTGCGTGCTCAAGTGGAGGCCAGCCATTGGCATCTTGTGTCTTTCCTCTATTTCTTTATACCTTTATTTTTAGAGACAGAGTAGACGAAGCTCACCAATTTGGCTATGCTGTCTGGGTAGTGAGTCTAGCAAACCTCCTATCTCCATTCCTCCAGTGTTACAAGTACAAACCAATACATTACCACATGCAGCTTTTTGCCAAGGGTTTGGGGATCCGAACTCAGGTCCTCTTGCTTTCATTGTAAGCACTTTCCCAACCTAGCCACATCACCAGCCCTCTACTGGATTTTAAGAATCCAGGTTTTATTGTTCTGGAATTATAGGCTTGCAGGAACAGTACAGCAGTCTCAGTAACGGAGATAATCTGAGGACAGATACCAGGTTCTTAATCGTGAAGCCGATTAGCTTAAAATTTGAACTGTTTCAACTATCATTAAAAAATATATATCCAGGGTGCAAATGGCAGGTTCATTGTCTCCTATGGCTTAGAAATCAGCCATTAGTTTGTCTCACAGCCAATTGGCCCAGCCACCGGTGAAATGAGTTGACAGAGGTGTTCCCGTTTAAGGAAGTTGTTGGCACTTGTCTGACATTGGACTCACCCAGAAAAGTTAAACATTACCGCACATGTCCACCACCAGAGGTGATATGATTGGTATGGGGTGAGAGCCTAGGTGTTGAAGCTGTTAAGGGAGTGTGGGGACCCACTTAGAAGAACCCAAGAGCAGAAATGACTAATAATAATAATAATGATGATGATGATAATAATAATATCCCGGGAAATTCCCAAGAAACCACTAAAGTCTCTTTTGCCTATCTGCTAGAATGCCTAGTGGGACCTAAAGAACCAAGAAGCTCCTGCTCCTCCAGAGATGTGGGTGACTGTACCCACTCGGTGTGTAGATTTAGCAGGTTCTGACTTACAGTTCATCAGCGCTGTGACCCCAGCCTGGCATGACCTCGCCCTACTGTTTCTACTGTCAGAATCTTACTCGTCAAAGTCCAGTGCCTCTCTTAAGCTTTCCCTTAAAGTACTTAAAGTCTCTGCTGCTCTCCTAAAGAAATGATTGACGAACCTTACAGCCCTAACTTTACACTTGAATTGTACCTAGTTGTTAATCTGCTGTCTTCTTGCACATGTGGACAATATTTCTTACACTACTAAGGAATCTATCAGTTTGCTTTATAGATTGGTAAATATCCTTGATAAGGATATGTATGGCGGAATGTATGGCGGTAAGATGATGGTGACAATTATTATTACTTGGGGTGTGCGTGCCTGTGTGTGTATGTGTGTGCATGTATGTGTGTGTACATGTATGTGCAGATGTGTGTATGTGTGCATGTATGTGTGTGTACATGTATGTGCAGATATGTGTATGTGTGTGCATGTATGTGCAGATGTGTGTATGTGTGTGCATGTATGTGTGTGTACATGTATGTGCAGATGTGTGTATGTGTGTGCATGTATGTGTGTGTACATGTATGTGCAGATGTCTGTATGTGTGCATGTGTGTGTACATGTATGTGCAGATGTCTGTATGTGTGTGCATGTGTGTATACATGTATGTGTAGATGTGTGTATGTGTGTGCATGTGTGTACATGTATGTGCAGATATGTGTATGTGTGTGCATGTATGTGTGTACATGTATGTGCAGGTGTGTGTATGTGTGTGTACATGTATGTGCAGATGCTTATGTACAGCAGCAACTGATGCCATTCAATTGTTCTGCATCATGTTTATTATTATCATCATAATCTTTTCATGATTATGTGACTCTCTGTGACACACAAATATATACATGCTCTGTGTGTGTGTGTGTGTGTGTGTGTGCGCGCGCGCGCGCGCGCGTGCACACACACAGATGCTCATGTGGAGGGCAAGAGTTGATACCAAGCATCCTCCTCTTATCTCTCCACTTTACTTTTTGAGACAACCTCTCATTGAATATGGAACTCCCTCACTGGGTACACTGGGTATACCAGGTACACTGGGTACACTGGGTACACCGGGTACACTGGCTGACCTGGAAGCCTCAGGATCCTCCTGCCTCAGCATACACCATAGGCATACACCACAGTACTCGGTTTTCCATGTGTATGCTGGGGACATGAGCTCAGGCCATCATGTTTACATGACAAGTACTTTACTGACTAAGCCCTCTCTGCAGCCTGAGATGACAATTACTAACAGAGCAGGCTTGAGTCTGCTGCTGCAGACTATAAGCCATGGGTGTTAGGGAAACATGCTCTTAATGAATTGAGGTTGTTATCAATTCTTTAAAGTAGAAGGAACAGTTGCAAAGACTCCTATTTCTCTTGATTCCGAGCCACGTGATGATCACAAAGCCCTCCTGTTACGAACAACCCAGCCACAGCTGCAATGCTCATGGGAGCTCTGAGGATGCAGAACAAGGGGGATCAAGCTGGGAGAAGATGGAGCTGAGACTGGGGGAAAACATCTGGTCTCCTCCAAAGCGGAGCCATCAGTGCAAACACACTCTAATCCAGACTGGGTCCAGATGCAAGAGAACTCAACCAAAGAGGTAGATGTCACACACAAGTCTGGGGAAGTCCCTTCAGGTCCCTGAAAGGGAGGAAGAAACTGTGAAGCACAGCACTGCTCTTAGACTGAAGCCATTGGCACTCAACCCCCGAGTATCCACATATTCAGGTGTAGGTTGGAGGCTGCAACCCAATCGCACACAAGCGAAGCAGTCTATTTTCAGATCCCACTTACTCTTGGGGAAGAGGCTCTAAATATACCATCCAGTGACTGCAGGAGGCAGATTACCCTTGCTGGCAGCTGAACAGGGTGTGGCAGACAGAAGTGCCACCATCAACCTCAGCACATCTCAAAGGCCCTGCCACTTGTAGAGCTATATTTACACAGAGGCAAATGGCTACTGCATTTGATTTTAGGAACTCATGAAGATGAGCTCTGTGTGGCAGGAAAAGCTACTAGCCAGGCCTCTAAAGATCCATCAAGCAAACTGTGTAGCTTTCACAAGCGGGCAAAGCCCCATTTTACTCTGCTCTGTGATATTTACACCATAAGGTTTGCAGTTCTATAAACGGTAATAATGAAGTTGCTTGTGGTCTACCACTTGATAGTATATACCATGCTATTATAGCCCATTTCTAGCTGGACAGAAACCAGCTATTAAAAACAAAATCCCAGATGATTCTGTGGATAAAGAATTTCGACTTCCAACAACCTACCTAAAGCTAGACATTGGTAGCGCATGTCAGCGATCTTAGCGTTTTTTTAGTGGCAAGATGGCAAGCAGAGAGCAGAGACTCGCCACATCAACACAAGAGAGACCCCGTTTCAAACAAGGTAGCAATGACCAGTACCTGAGGTTGTCCTCTGACCTCTACGAGCTTTCTGCTATACGCTCACACACTGTCTGAGCCCCTCGGTCATGGCCTCTTTTCTATCAGGCCAATAACTCTGAAGGGATAAAACACATTTGGTTTTGCCGAGAGTTCAAGTGGGGATTTATTAACGATCAGCATTCATCAGCAAAAGCAAGCAGAAATGGCTATGGGAAGAGAAATAGTTGATTGGAGTATGTAAAATCAGAAAGTCTAGCAATGTCAGAGTTTGAGAAAGCGCTGCCTTTAGTGTCCTAAATTAGCCTTGGGCTAGGGTTATGACTCAAGGATAGTGCGTGCTAGCCACCGTGCACGAGTCCTTGAGTTCAATCCCCCATGTCATAAATAAACAAGTTTTACAAAAGGGACTACACCCAGTATGGCTAGTATCTTATGGGAGCACTGAAGAGACATAATAACATCCCTGGGAACTAGAAGAAGGTGAGATCCTGTGCACCAGGCCTCCTGGGAAGACTTGCAGACAGATTCCTGGACTCTGCCAGAAGTTTCTGAATCAGATTCTCTGGGCCTGGAAGATTCCTGGACATGTGCAGGAGCTTTAACAAACTCCATAGGCGATTGCTATGGGCATGCAACATGGAAATCCCAATCCGGAGAATAAAGGCCAAGTCTTAACAGTATGCGGCATTAACGGGTCAGAGGTGTAACCTTGCTCCTCTGTAGGGTTGAGATTAGTGTCATTTTACTGTGATTTCCTACTCATAGTGACTAGGTTAGTTTGGTTGTCACCTTGTGACAAGTACCTGGAGAGGGTATATTTATTTGGGGACATGGCTTCAGGGTTGTTTTGCCTGTTGCTTCTGAGCCCAGGCAGCTGAAACAGAATAACCTGGTAGAGCAAGAGGGGCTCACTCCAGGGCAACAGGGGCTAGGGACAAGCAAGATACCCCTCCAGAGGCAGTCTCCCAGGGAAGTTCCTGCTCCAGGTAATTCCTGCTTCCCAAAGTTCCTACCACCTCCCAATAATGCCTTCAAATTATAAATCCATCAGTGGATTAATCACTCATGGCCTGGTCACCGCCCCTCCCCGCAGGAACCTATCAGCCGGCAACCAAGCTTTTAACACAGGAGGCTTTGGGGGAATATTTCATGTCTAAAGCAAGATGAGGAACCAGTCGTTTCGACTTCAACTTCTGTGCTCTTTTCCCAACTCCCCCTTCTACACATGTATCCCCGAACTGTCCACGCTCTAGTTCCTGGCCTCAAGAAGAGGCTCGGGCTCTAGTTCAATGAAGATTCTAGACGGGGAGGTAAGAGTAGAGGTGAGGTAGAAACCATGTGATCTGCAGCCACCGATGTTAGAGTCTTAGTTGGGAAGAAGTCATTGAGAAGGTGGGGCTCAGCAAGAGCAGGACCAGGCTATCTCTGGTTAAGAGAAGCAGAGTACTAAACAGCAAGGGGATGGGTAGAGGGGGGGACAGTTCCTGGTGCTCTGGCATGCAGAGCCAAAGGCTTTCTGACTGCCTGTGACTTCACCCGTGAGCAGCTGTTGGGATGCTATGCTATTTCTGAAATGACCCAAACATCACTGACTCCTATGGTGGAATTTCAGACATATCAGCAGGCTAGTATTTAGGGACCAGATATTTAGGGACTGGAGCCTTTCTGACGCCAAGTGCAAGGCCTATGTTGTCTCCACTCTCCCCCGCAATGAGAGGCCTCTTGTTCTTCTATGATGCTTTAATTCTGGCTCCTTGGCTTCGGCACACCAAGCCTGGAAAAGCTGTGAAGGCCAATGTTCAGAAGCAGAGAGGGGCAGCAGAGGGGGCCTTCACCCCGACAGATGGACGAAAAGCCTTCAGGGTCTTCAGACCACCAAAAGCAAAAGCAACAAAGGAAGAAATTCGATTAATGCAACAAGTAGTTCTTGGGCATCGGTTGCTTTGAGGGACAGGGTCAGACTTTCTCCACACTCTAGTGAGAGGTCACTCATTTCTGCTAATTAAGAAAAGCACTAATGATTAGTCCTGAGAATAAATGGCCCATTTCTCACTGAAGGATGGAAAGAGCGATGTTTGGAAACTTTCACTTATTGAACAGTTTGCCAGCAGTAGGGCAGGAGGATATTGTAAGTGATGGGGGGTTGGGGGCAGCCAGCTGCCATCCTCCCCTCTCCCACCTGTCAAGAGTGCTCCTGATATAATCTTCCTTCCAATGCACAGCTCAGATTCAGATTCAACTCCTCAGACCAAACATGGATAGTGGTTCTTCTTTACTACAGACAGAGCCACGCTACATTCCTTCCACCTCTCAGAGACCTTTGGAGAGCTCACTTTATATGATCCTTGGTCTTTTCCCCACTCCCCTGGGTGACTCTCTTCCCCACTATCCACTGCCATCTGCTGGATCTCTGCCAGCCCTTCTGCAGCATTCTAAACGCCACCTCTCCTTGACCCTTCCCAAACAGACACCCTCATGTGTATCTCCTATTTCTATATCACCCTGTGCTTAAAACCCCCACTTCTTGCACCCTGCACCTCCCCCCACCCCCAGCATCCTGTACCTGTGTTTCTGATCTCCAACCAACCAGCTTGGCTACATCATCTTTGAATTTTCTGAACATGGAGCATATCCAAAAGCTGACGCCATTCAACCGACTGCTGTTAAAACCTGCCCTTCGCGTCCTTCGATTGTTATGTTTTGAGTTGATGTGCCTCAGGATTCATGTCAAGGACTTGATTTAACTGTTATGTGGCAGGAAGCTCATTTCATTTCTGGGGGACAGGGCATGCCACCCACTTCTTTTGGATCAAACTTTCTTCCTTAGAGAGCGTGTGCTGCTGCTGCGTTTATTTTCCAACGCTGGTCACAGTTGAAACTTCCACTCTTCATTTCCAGCACATTTCATAATAATAATCAAATCATCATGTAATGGGGGAGGGGTTAGCAGCTGACTCCCTCCACAGATGTAAAGTTCATAGAGGGCGGGGTCCCAATCACTTCCTGTCCTCACTGACTGAGACATGGTTGACCATCAATGAGTAATTAGTAAATGCGTGGGTGGTTCCTGTCCTGCTCCCTGCTGGACTACAGCTTTGTGAGGAGAGTCTCATCCCCCCTTCCCTGTCTTTAAGAAGGCAAGTGATGTGACTTCTCTGTCCTCCACACTCCCACCAGTAACTTGTCTATCACAGAAGCTGGACACAGAAGCCTGGTTGATCTTCTTACTCTATGGTGGAAGCCACCCGAAGCCAGCGCTGGGGAGGCAGTAGCATCCTGTTTGACGTACAAGGAGCTACCCATGATGCAGCAGCTCAACAGCTAACTGCTGTTTTGCAGAATGAGTATTCTGCAAAAGCAGCATGGGGGTTGTCTGTCTGTCCATATGCCTGTCTGCCTGCCTGCTCTTCTAGCTGCGTATCTGCCTGCTGTATGTAAGAGAAATGGCCGTAGTGATGCTTTGATGGCTGGTTGCTTTGTTGCTCTTTTATTTGGTTTTGGTTTTGGTTTTGGTTTTATATTAGGGAGGTAGAGACTGGGCATTGGTGACTGCTGAGAAAGCACTTTCCCATTGAACTATATCCCCAGCCTTCTTCTTGTTATTTTTTGGGGAGACAATCTCCATACATATGCAGGCCTCGCACACACTCTGAAAACTGTCCAGTTCTTGAATTTCTAATTCTCCTGACTCAGCCTCTAGAGTATCTGGGATTGCAGACCTGCACTACCAGGCTGGGTTTGAGTCTGGCTTTGAGTCCTAGCTTTAGCCCCGAGTAACTATATGAACTCGAGCAGTCAGAACACTTCCAATTCAGTTCCTACAGCCTCCTCAGCCTTTAAAACGAGCATGAAATTCTCCTCAGCCTTTAAAATGAGCATACAATTCAGAGTTCAAAGGTAGATTGTGAGGATGGAAAGCAGGGCTACATTTGAAAACCTTCCATACAGCACGAAGCGTAATAACGTGTGCAATTATTTTGAGTGTGTAAGGAAAAGGGAAGGAAGCAGAAATGAAGAAACGGAGTCAGGAGTCTCCGCCACTCTCTCTGCAGTGACCCTGCTAGCTAGCAGAGGACATCAGCCCAAGCACCCAGGACCTGTTTGTCCTGACCCTTGACAAATCCCTAAGCCTCCAAGACACGGGTTGTTCATCTCCTCTAAAGGGCTGAAGTGCCTGGTTCCCTGGGAGGAGCAGGCTTACTAATAAAGAGATTGTCTTAATAATGTGAAGTACCCGGCTGCTATGGTAACGGGCATTACACGATCTAGAGAAGAGCAGCTTTTGATAAGAATAGGGAGGCTGCAGATGGGAAAAGGAGGCAGGGATGCACGTAGGATGGGGTGGAGGGAAAGCACAAATTGGATAGACTCAGCATAAACACCCAAGGGAAAGAAAAGGCAGAATGGCTGCTCCTTATCTCACGGGGTGGCCCCTCCTATCTGGGCCCTGCCAGCTGGAGGGCATCCTGTGCTTCCCAGGTCCCAGTGCAGTTACAGATCCCCCGGAGTACACTTAAGATGGTAGCCCTAAGAACAAGCCAAATCTACATAAACTCAGAGTGTGATTTCACCACTTAGAAACCCAAGCTATTGCCATTGTTTTAAATTTGCTACAGAATGACTTTAACAAGTTGTTTTATGAGTCAGTTTGGCTCAGCCTCTTGACTGAAGGTGTCCTCCCAGAGTGTTATTGTTCTAGTTTCCTTTCTGTTGCAATGACAGAACAATCTTACTAAAATCGACTCGGGGAGAAAGGGGTTTCTGATTCATCACTGAGGCAAATCAGAGCAGGAACTCAAGGCAAGAGCATGAAGCACAAACCTTGAAGCTTATACTTGAAGCCAGCCTTACTGGCTGACCCTCAGCTTTGTTATGCAGATTAGGCCCTCCTACTTAAAGACGGTCCCAGCTACAGTGGGCGGGGCCTTCTCACAGACACACCTACAGGCCAATCAGTATTCCTGCGTGACTCTGTATTGTGCCAACCTGACAGTTAAAACTAACCAGCACACCTACCAACGTGGAAAACCAGAATAAAAAGTCAGAATCACTGGTACTGTTGATATTACCATGCTTCCTTCAATTATAACACTGTCTGCCAGCATGAGGACACCCTACGGGACTTAGGAGCCTGGCAGGGCGGTAAGAAGCTCATTAGAGTGAACTGGGGAAGGAACTTCATGCCTGATGAGTCTGCGCAGACATTGGCCTCAACAGTCGTTCGCATTCTCTTTTGCCAGAGAGCGGGTCGCCTTGGCGTCTGGCTTGCCAGAGCAGCTGTAAGATCTCAGAATTTTCTTAAGGAGAAGCACATCTGTTCACAGACAGTTTTAACGATCCTCTTATTGAAAGACCTTCTTCATGGAGTCCCAAACGTGTCCTCATTAACCTTTGCTTTTTGTTCTACTTCCTGCCATGTCCTCAGTCTTAACGCAAGGCCCTGGGCCAATCACAATAACCAATAGTGTTTGGAGTCTTCTTAGCCTTGGGTAGGCTCCTTCCCTAAAATATTAGTTGCCTCAAAAGAAAGTTGAATGTGATGTTGTTTTTTTTTTCTTCATTGAATAACAAGGATGTTTCTACTGCCAGGACCAAAGGAAAGTATAAAAAAGAGGATAGTTTCCCATAAGGAACCGGGGAGCTGTCTGACTGTCAGGCTGTTGGACTGAGGGAATGTAGCATAATGGGCAACCTCCAAGCCTTCTCTTTCTGTAGATTTCCTTTTTCAAAAAAAGAACTACACTCTTACCATACTCCGTTAGCATAAGATTAATTGTGTCTGCAGGGAAAAGAACAGACTGTGGTTCTTTTAATATTTCATATGGATTTAAAGTGGAGCCAGAGTGGATTTGTCCATCAAGAAAGCAAACAAATAAGGAAAAAAAAAAAAAAAAAAAAAGCTGGTGGAGAGAAATGTAAATGAGTGTAGCCATTATTGAAAACGGAAGTCCTCCCCCAACCTCACAGAACCAGAGGAAGCAAGCCTCCCAGGAGCTCTAACCCGGCAGTATCTTAGGTGAGGAGAAAGAAACACCAGCCCCAAACAGGGAGTAACTGGGATCCACTAGGATCCAGGAAGTCACTCCTGGCCCAGAGCACTGGTTCCCTCCTTTCTGTGCCTGAGCAGTGAGATCTTGGGCTCCAGCTCTAACCCCAGTAGTAACACTGACCCCACACAGTTCTGTTACAACCAATATAATAAGAAAGACAGGCTCCAGTCAGAGACAGGGCAGGTAGCACTAAGGAGATCCAGATGGCGAAAGGCAAGCACAAGAACATATGCATCAACAACCCAGGGTACTTGGCATAATTAGAACCTAGTTCTCCCACACAAGAAAGTCCTGAATTCCCCATATCACTTCTAATGATGATGATAGAGGACTTTAAGAAGGACATAAATAATACTCCCAAAGAATTTGAGGAGAACACAGATAAACAGGTAGAAGCCCTTAAAGAGGAAACACAAAAATCCCTTAAAGAATTACAAGAGAACACAACCAAACAGGTGAAGGAATTGAACAAAACCATCCAGGACATAAAAATGGAAGTAGAAACAATAAAGAAATCTCAAAGGGAGACTACCCTGGAGACAGAAAACCTAGGAAAGAAATCGGGAGTCATAGATGCAAGCATCACCAACAAAACACAAAAGATAGAAGATAGAAGATAGAATCTCAGGTGCAGAAGATTCCATAGAAAATATTGACACGACTGTCAAAGAAAACACAAAATGCAAAAGGTTGTTAACTCAAAACATCCAGAAAATCCAGGACACAATAAGAAGACCAAACCTAAGGGTAATAGGTATAGATGAGAGTGAAGATTCCCAACTTAAAGGGCCAATACATATCTTCAAAAAAAATTAGAGAAGAAAACTTCCCTAATCTAAAGAATGAGATACCCATAAACATACAAGAAGCCTATAGAACACCAAATAGACAAGACCAGAAAAGAAATACCTCCTGTCATACAATAATCAAAACACCAACTGCACAAAACAAAGAAAGAATATTAAATGCACTAAAGGAAAAAGGCCAAGTAACATATAAAGGCAGACCTATCAAAATTATACCAGACTTCTCACCAGATACTATAAAAGCTAGAAGATGCTGGACAGATGTCATACAGACCCTAAGAGAACACAAATGCCAGCCCAGGCTACTATATCCAGCAAAACTCTTAATTACCATAGATAGAGAAACCAACATATTCCACGACAAAACCAAATTTACACAATATCTTTCTACAAACCCAGCATTACAAAGGGTAATAGCGGGAAAGCTCCAATACAAGGAGGGAAATTATACCCTAGAAAGAGCAAGAAAGTAATCCTCTTCCAACAAATCCAAAAGAAGATAGCCACACAAAGATAACTCCACAGCTAATAACAAAACTAACAGGAAGCAACAATCTCCTCTTCTTAATACCTCTTAACATCAATGGACTCAATTCTCAAATAAAAAGACATAGGCTAACGAACTGGATATGTAAACAGGACCCAGCATTTTGCTGCTTACAGGAAACCCACCTCAGTGACAAAGACAGACTTTACCTTAAAGAACAGGCTGGAAAACAATTTTTCAAGCAAATAGTCCTAAGAAACAAGCTGGAGTAGCCATTCTAAAATCTTCAGCCCAAGAACACAAAGCAAGCTGAGCAGACCTGCTCACACCTCTGATGTCCTGGAATTTCAGCTGGATGCAGTGAAGACACAGCATCAGAGCCTATCAATTTATTCTTCTCCCTGCCCCTCTTCTAATATCTCAATGCCCATAATCAGCTTGAAGAAGTTAATGAAGAGTCAGCACCCCTATTCCCTGGGCTTGGAGACTGAGGTGGTTAATATTGGGCTGTCTTTCTAGGGGAAAGTAGTGGTTTTGTTGGAACAGGGAGGATTAGCTAGGATTTATTGCATAGCCATAACCTATTGGTAGAAGTATGTATAATTGTTATTAAGATGAAGTTATAATTTCTTAAATGGTACAAAATTTACTTTGATTTCAAATTTAAGGTTTTCATTGGTATGAGCTTCTTATTAATATAAAAGTGAAATTAATATTGTTACTCTCATAGGCATTGTGCCTATATAACACATTTAGGAATACAAGGCTTAGACCCAGTCCTTCTTTAACTTTTCTAACTGATTTGAGATGGTTAGCCTGTGAGTTAAGGGACTATAGCAAATTCATGGCTCTGAGTTTATTGTTAGGGTATTTTCTATATTTTATTTAAAAATAGCTGAGAGTAGTTAACAGACAACAGTCCAGATTGCCTTACATGAATAGTTGGTTTTCAAAATGTCAGAAGTCCAAAGAACTGACGTTACAAACATTTCTGTATTAATGTTCATTTTGATTAGAGACCTGTCTGCTCCTGACAGCTTCCTGTCTTGGATTCCAAGAAGAAATTGAGAATCTTTAGAGTTACTCCAGTTGTGGTGAGACAGCCACTAGGCAAGAATTGCCTCTTTTCATATACAGACAAATTACTGTCCGGAAAAGGACACACTTGCGGAATAGTCGACTGATTATATCTGCCAAGACAGAGTAATCAGCCCTTAATAATTCTGCATCACTAGGTCTGTCAGATGATCCTGGGCCAGAAGGTTGAAGATCGGATGCTCCAATGTTTTGTAGTATAGGGACTGTCCAGGTGTTCAGCGGTCTCTATAAATTGGCTAAGTTTTAGAAGATATGCCTTGTGCTTTCCATAATTTCAGTTAACTCAGTCATTCTGGATTTCTGACGGGGTTGAAGACTTACAGTCTCATAGCCAATCCCAGCTATTTACTTTGAGAGAAAAGACTTGAGAGGATGGTTTTCAGATGACATTCATTCTAAAGCCAAGAAAAAAAAGCCAGGTTCAGAACTAAGTCTTTTAGTTAGGAGAGATGACAGAGGTTCTGGCTAGTCAACAAAATGATGGACTGGGTATGAGGTCTATCTTGTACCTTACTGACGCAAATTGGTATAGTTATGCTCTGTGTTTTGAGAGAAAAGTGTTATTTTAACAGGAAGGGTGATATGTAGAAGGAGCTAAGGTAGGAGGAATAAGGAGAGGAAGAGGAGGAGTAAGGAGAGGAGAAGGAGAGGAGGAGCTAGGTGATGAGGGGCGGGGTAGAACAGGAGGCAGATGTTCGAGTGTCTCTGCCAGTCTAAGATAGTTGATATATCTAGGTTGGGTATTGGGTTATACTTCTGATTATATGGGCATCTTGTTATTGAGCATTACCAAACTTATAAAGCCTTTGATTAACATTTTTAAAAATTGTATAAAAGTAAAAAGGAGAAGGGGGGATGGGATAGGGCTTTTCTAGGGAGGGGAAAATGGGGAAAGGGGATGGCATCTGAAATGTAAATATTCAAAAAAATATTTACAAAATATTTTTCTTTTCTGGAGTTTGTGTTTTATTTATTCACCTAGATGTCTCTCTCTCTCTCTCTCTCTCTCTCTCTCTCTCTCTCTCTCTCTCTCTCTGTGTGTGTGTGTGTGTGTGTGTGTGTGTGTGTGTGTGTGTGTGTGTGAGACTTTGGCTATTCAATATTAAAAAAAAAAAAAAAAGAAAATGGAAGTCCTCAAGAAAATACATATAGTACTTTCAAATGACCCAGACATACCAATGCTGGGCATATACTTAAAGGAACCAAAGGTGGCCCATCAAGGTGACATATACACACTCATGCTTACTGTAGCAGTATCCACAATAAGATGAGTTATAGAATCAGCTCAGGTACTCACCAACAGATTACTGGATAAAGAAAATATACATATATATACACACATATACATATAGACATACATATATGCATATATTCACATATGCATACATAGACATATACAAATCATATACATATATATTATACATATACACATACACAGTGGTACATACACAATAAGTTTTATTCAGCCATTAAGAATGAAATGCTTGTGATATAGTGAATGGAATTGAAGATCATGTTAAGCAAAATTAGACCCACTTGCAAAATAATTGGTACATATTTTCTATCACATGTAAATTGTAGAAACAACAAAAAAGACAAGGACATAGAAGGGACATTGCTAGATAGTATGAAAGGGGTTGGGGGAATTGGGAGAGAAGATACGAGGTGCTTAGAGGAGGGTGACTCTCCTCACGGAAGCACTTGTGTGCATGTGTAACAGCGCTGTAAGGAAACTGATCATTCTTGTACAGTTGAACTATGCTAACAAAAATGTTAACACAAAAATGAATTTTCCCAACTCACTTTTAGACTTGGAAGAGATACAGCAGAATTTAAACAGTGATTGACAGAGGGCCACTTGATTTTGATTTCCATTTTCTTCTGCAAGCCTCTCAATAGTTTATAAATCATACTTATCTGTTGTATTTACAGGAATTACTGTATGTGTCCATTATGTTTATATTACCTACTACATTTACAGTGGCAATAAATACTTTACATTTTTAAATAAAAAATATTCTTCCATTTTCTGAATTGTCTGGCTTTGCTATTAATATCTCAAGTCTCATATGTTTCATCTCCATATGTTTCATCTCCTGGGCAAGTGGCTGAGAAACAGCCAAACAAACCAGAATGGCCTGTGAGGTTCACATCTACCAGCCAACAAACAAAAATACCTGTCTGACTAAAGTGAAGTGCTATCCAAAAGGCAAAAAGATAGCCAATACCAGTGGGCACACACCATGGCCATTACGGAAAACATGATGGCAGCTTCTAAGAAAAATCTAAAAAAAAAAAAAAAAAAAAAAACCATCACACAGTCCAGCAATCGCTCAGACAACATTCATCCCCTCCCACCATTGGCCATGTGCTTCCTGGTCCTGTGGCCTGGCCTGACCATCCAATGATTGAATGCCAGTCTCTCCAAGGCCATTGTTTACTTCCATCCCTTCTTGACACAGGTCCTTCTGTCCCCTTGATTCGGTCCTCTCCAGATCTTAGGATCTACACTAAGAGGTGGGGATACTTGGATGACTCCCACTTAACATGGCCCAACTAGACTCAGGAGCTGCCATCTCAACCAGCCTATCAGAGTTCTCCGCTCCACATGGCATTTCTGTCTGGCAAGCTTCAGGTCAGGAGTCTGAGGCGCCTCCCTGGAATGGCTTTCTTCCTTGCCTCATTTCTCACTCTCCGTCTCACCCTATCCCTTCTCTGTATCATTAACGAATCCACTGGTTCCGCCATCTACTCTCACCCTATTAAACCCTCCTGACTTCTTTCTGGGTTTCCACTGTCTATCATTTTAGGTTTTAAATCCCTTAGTGATTGGTTGTTGCACTGAGAAATAAACTTGTTTTTCAAAACTTGATCTTTGAGGCTCCCATGTTCTGGCCACTGGCTGGTCCTCCTCCACACACCCACACATGCATATACACACATTAAATGTGTTTATCTATGTATGCCCTTGGTCACTGCCTCAAAGCCACCACACAAGCCTCCCTTCAGTGCCCAAACCATGCTATCTATGATCTTCCCTGCCCCAGGACCTCTGATTGTGCTATCTTCTCTGCTGGGAAGGCTTCTACATCCTCTCTGCTCACAACTTGAGTCTGTCATTGCAGCCACAGTATAAAATCAATGTCTACTATCTCAGAAAAATCCATCAGAAACGCCAGTGTAAATTAAATCTTCAAGCTACGTCCCAACTGTACTCCTTTTTTTTTTACCTCTCTTCATGATTATTATCAATTTTTTTGTTTATTATTCCATAAAGAATATGATCTTTGCATTCTTAGGATTATAAGTAACACACATGCAGAGAGTTTGTGACTTTAACTGGTATCCATTTCGGAAGGAATCCTGTTAAGAAACAGGACTGGGGATGGAGGAATGACTCAGCAGTTTAGAGTGCTTGTTGCTCTTGCAGAAAAGCCAAGTTTGATTTTCAACACTCACATGGTGGTGTACAACCATTCGTAAGTCCAGTTCCGGGGCTCTGATACCACACATGTCTTATACATACATATATACAGACAGAACACTAATACATGTACGCTATACAGTAAAATAAACAAATCTAAAATTTTTTTTCTAAAGAAAGGAAACAGGACTACACTCTCACCAGACAACTCTGTGCTAGCTTCAGAAATGAATCAATTTACAGTGTCAATCAAAAACTATGAATAGGTGCCCAAGGACTATTAGATGTTTGGGGCAAAGCTATGTCATACACACACACACACACACACACACACACACACACACACACACATCTAGGTGAATAAATAATACACAAACTCCAGAAAAGAACCACAACCACAAAAAATTAAAGTTTAATTTTCAATTTTAATTGGTATATGTATGTGTCTAAAAATATATACACATGAGCACAGTTGCCAAAGGAAGGCGTTGGACCCCCTTTAGCCAGAGTTACAGGCAGTTGTAAACCATCCAACATGGGTACTGGGGTCCAAACTTGGGTCTTCTGCAAGAGCAGTACCTGCTCTTCACCACCAAGCCAACTCTCCTGCAATTACTCAAAGTGAAACCTTTTTGAATAATTCTAACTGGTGTTAGAGATTCAGAGAGACATCCCATGCATAAAACAAAAACTACTGCTGTAAATATGTAACATCCAGACAGCAAGAGTTATTACAAATTAAAGTAAAAAAAAAAAAAAAATCCTCCAGCTACCCAGATCAAGAGAGGGGAGGGGGAGAAAGGGAGGGAGAGAGGGGGAGAGGGGGGGGGAGGGAAAGGGAGAAAGAAAGAAAGAAAGAGAGAGAGAGAAGGAAGGAAGGAAGGAAGGAAGGAAGGAAAGAAAGAAAGAAAGAAAGAAAGAAAGAAAGAAAGAAAGAAAGAAAATGTGAGGCACCAGGTATTGTGCCACATACTTTTAATCCCAGCCTTTAAGAGACTAGGGCAGGAAGATTGCCACAGATTAAGTACAAGGCCAGCCTGAGCCAAGACACCTACCCTACACAGCTGGCCAACAAGAACAGAACAAAGATGAAGAGAGAGAAAATATCAGGGGTGGGGGTGGGGCGGGCGAGAGAAGATCAACCCAGTGAGTGGAGCATCCATTTACAGAGTCCAGGAAATCAGGGTGCAGAATATAAAAAGGAGATAACAAATCAAAAACAGAACTTACAAAAACTATAAATGAGGCCACACACACGCCCCACCCCAAAAAAAAACCTCAATTAAAGCTGAGAAACTAGGTCAAACCCCCTCACCTCCTAGTTAAAGCTAAGAAACACTGAGGATTAAGGAGACACTAAAAGCCACCAAACCAGTGAGAAGCAATGCTGACCACCTACAAAGCAATCATAGCCACAGGGTCACCACCAAAACAGTATGTTCTGACTCAACACTCAGGAAAAATAACCCCAAACCCAGAATTCTAGATAAAGTGATGGGAAAGGGGGAGAAGGGATTCCATACATACAAAAGACCCAGGGGATCAGCCTTTGGTGTCTCCTCCTGTGTAGCCACTTAAATACACTCTCCAGACAAGCAAAACAGGTGTCCTAGAGGAGAACACGGGGTCACAAAAGACAGGGAGTGAACTGAGATTCCCAGAGAAGTTTTCTAGCAACCTAGAGAACAGGGTACTCAGAGGACCGTCTTCCAGAGCAAAGGACTGCTCCTGTGACAAGTGTGAACTGGATGAGTGTATTGATCACCGTTCCTATGGCTGAGATAAAATACCCTAACAAAACAAACAAACAAACAAACAAACAACGCAAGGGAGGAAGGGTCTATTTGGGGTTTTGGTTTAAAAAAGATACAGCCCTAGGTGGTAGGGAAGCACAGTAGGAGAACCCAGAAGCAGCTGGACACCTTGCATCAGCAGTCAGAATGCAGAGCATGCTGAGTGCTAGGATTCGGCTCACCCAGAATACATCCTCTCTGTTCTGTCCAGGAGCCCAGGCTATAGGATAGCGCCACCCACTAAGGTGGGTCTTCCCAACTCAGTTCACCTTGCCAGATCATCCCACACAGGCATAGCCAGAGGCTTGTCTCCTAGGTGATGTTAGATCCCATCCAGTTGCCAATATTAATCATCACAGTGACTGCAGGGCTAAATTGAAAGAATAGCATTATATTATAAATGAGAAGAAAGGAAGGAAATTTAGAATACCAGGAAAAATTAGTCAAGACCTATTAAAAAAAAAAAAGGTTACTGTTAAAATACACAAAAATGAAACTGCACCATAATTCTGAGCACCGATCACTGACTCTGCAAACATTCTCCCTAGAACAGAAACTTTTTTGTTTTGTTTTGTTTTGTTTTGTTTGGGCAGGGAGGGTTGGGGGTGGTGGGTTGAGACAGAATTTCTCTGTATAGCCCTGGCTGTCCTGGAACTCACTCTGTAGACCAGGCTGGCCACAAACTCAGAAATCCACCTGCCTCTGCCTCCCAAGTGCTGGGATTAAAGGTGTTCGCCACCACGAAACTTAACAGCATGGAACTGTGTCTTTTCTATGAGTCTAATCACACCTTTTAGTTCTAAGGAAAGAATAGTTGCAGAATCATGCTGTCAACATTTATGCCGTTCCAAGTTTAAAAATCAACATATACATGAAACAGAGGACTTAATAATAATTAAAGAACACCATGTAAATAGCACACGCTAAACATGAAAGGGATAGAAAGGCTGGAGAGAGTCTGCCTGTGGTAACAGGAGAATCCCTTAGTTATAGCGTGGAAGTAGAAAATACTGTCTAAAATGGAAATTTATTTTTCAAAAAAAAAAAAGATGATCCTTCAAAGACACAAAATGAATGGTTTAAAATCGCATGGCTTGGGGCTCAGTGTAGCTCAGTGGTGGAACAAATGCTTTGTACGGATAATCAACAAACACACAAAAGGCAGAACAAGGCAGGCGCTGCAAATGAGTCACATTCTTCCTCGCCTATAGAGGAAAAAAACTTCAGCCAACACAATCTTAAATAGAAAAACTAAGGAAAAGGCGCATAGGCAACCAGGTGGCTTGTAAACAGGCTTCTGGGGCCAGGTGAGAGAGTGGAGGGGGCCCCTTCGGGTTGGTTTGTTTGTTTTTGTTTCATTTTTAACTGTGTCATGTATCCAAGACTAGTTTCAATCTGGCTATACCCAAGGATGATTTTGTCTTTCTGATCCTCCTACCTCACCTCCCAAGTGCTGGGATGACAGATGGGTGCCACCGTGCCTGGTTTATGTGGTGGTGGGGATCAAGCCCACAGTGAGCTTCCTGCATGCTACACAAACACTCTTACCAGCTGAGCTATACATCCCCTGACCAAGAGCATTTTATCCTCTGATAATTTCATACATGCACATACTGAGACTTTACCCCCACTTACTTCTTTTGTCTCTCCCAGACCTGATCTGCGGAAACCATTCTTCTCTCCAGTAACCCCGCCCCCTAACTTGATGGCATTTCTTTTGATCTTTAACTTTAATGAGTATTGCTTGTTCGAGCAGCATTAAGGAATGTTTGTTGGAATGTGACACCCAAGAAACATGACCCAGAATATATAGGCATAGAAATTAGGTGTCAAGCATTTACTGACAATAAATCATAGGGAAACTTATTTTAAAGTCATTATTTGATGCATACATATATAATTTAACAAAGCTAAAAGCAAATTTGCATGCTAACAGAGGCACTTGTTTATTTTTACACAAACAATACATCTTAGCAGAATAGTTGTGATACGGCAGGATGCAGAGAATCTTCAACATTTTTTTGGTGTTGGTTTGTATTTTTATTTTATAAACCTCAGTGGTGAGAAGTCATACAAAATAAATACAGAGCATAAAATGGTGGAAGTCTGTTTAGGGCCGTCTCAGAAATTGGTGGACATCTTGTTCTATTCCCAAGCCAAATCTACTCAATGTTCTTTCTTTCTTTTTCTTTCTTTCTTTCTTTCTTAATGAAACCCAAGCAGTAATTCCAAAAATCAAAGTTTGAATACAACATAATCCCCAAATACACTATTTTGATGCTTACATACTGAGGAATAATGAGGGGAAAATATTAAAAAGTCTTTGTTTTTCCTAATTACATCATTTTGTTTCTGTATGAACAGGAAAATGTGTGTATACTAAAAACAAAAAATAATAACAACAAAACAAATGATACAGTTTGTAACATACAACAGTCTTGAGTCTGAGCTGAGATGGTTGGGCAATACCCATTGTATTGCTGTATGCATGCCTAGTGGTGACTGCATGCCTGGTACAGAGTGTGTATATTCTATGATCAGAACCAAGACTGTGGCAAAGTCATGATACAGCGTGGGCAAGCACTGTCAGAAACACCTCAGATTCATACACTTTTGATTTTGAGTTAATTTTTGGCTATTTGCACTTTCAGAAACTTTTAACTGTTGCCAGACTGTACACAGTCTCCGCTCAACATGGGGTCCCAACACACAGCTTAAGAAGCTGAGCTCTAGAGGGAACAGTCATGAAGGCTGAAGAAAGGACATATGACTTAGTGGCTGAAATCATGAACTGGGAACAAACAAAACTTGCCTTGTTGGACCATCACTTATAGTCTCTGTGACATCAGGCAAGTGCGGAAAGTCACACCCATCCCGTAGGACTTTCCTGGCTTAAATAAGCTCAATGCCTCTTTTATCATATTTTATATATTTATATTAATATAAATTGTATATAATTACACAGCATAATATATATATTATTATTATATATTATATATATATAAAAGATATATATAAATATATATATATATTATTATTATATTAAGCTATGCATTGCAGTGGAAGGGCAAACATACAGGCAGTGAGAACATGCTGACCATCCTGTGAACTAAAAAAGCTCCCCAAGAGTCCATAACCAATAGAGACCATTGATTTCAGCCTGGGAGATGGAACCACCAAGCTAGGGACTGGATGAATATCCACACCAGTCTATTAGCTAGCATAGATAAAGCATCGTGCTAGGAAACACGGAAAGCAGGCCATACTCAAACCCTCTTCAGCACCACCAGGTGAGACAGACTTCATTATTTATTCTCTTTCTCTTACAGAAGAGAAAACTTAGAGGGCTTATGTTAAACTACATGAAACAAATGTCCTACCACACCCCCTCTTTACCTGTAAACAAATGGCAATTTGGTATAATTCCATTTCAGAGCCAAGTAGCTCCCAACTAGTTACCAGCAGAACCAGGCTTTGTGCTTGGTACTGCTGGATTTCATGTGGATGTGATCACTTGCACAGTGTCTGAGAAGGTTCCTGGGATGAGGGATAGGCCATCGGAGACAGGAAGGGGTATAGTGCACACATGCAGGAGACTAGACTTTGTGGTGCTGTCTGAAGAAGGCACTACATTGTTCTAAATCCTTCTAGTAGGCTGAGAAGGTGAAGCCAGATTTGTAGGACTTGAAGTTGTCTCAGTTTGAGAAATGCTGGGGTGGGGGTTGGGGGGAAGAGTAGACAAGGGAGGAAGAGAGGGAAGGGGAGGGAAAAGAGGGGAAGAAAAAGAGAGGAAGAGAAGGAAGGGGAAGGAAGACAAAGGGGGGGGAAGTGAGCCTGGGGAGATGACAAAGTGGGTAGAGAGGGCTTGCCTGGCAAGCATGCAGATCTGACTCAGCACCTGGCAAGCATGCAGACCTGTGTGTGGAGACCCAGCACCCTCGCAGAAGCCAGGTGTGGCATTCATGTCTGTAGCCCAGTGCTCTGAGTGGAGGAAGACAGGCAGCTCCCTTGGAGCTGCTGGCTGGCAGGCTCGTCTTTCCAAATCAGTGAGCTTCAGGTTCAGGGAAGAAACCAGAAATAGACTTCTGGCCTTTACCACCCACCACCACACACATACACATGCGCACACACACACACACACACACACACACACACACACACAGAGAGAGAGAGAGAGAGAGAGACAGAGAGAGACAGAGACAGAGAGACAGAGACAGAGAGACAGAGAGAGAGAGACAGAGACAAGCATAGAAACAGAAACAGAGAGACAGGCAGGCAGACAAACAGAGAGAGACAGAGACAGACAGACAGACAGACAGACAGACAGACAGACACAGAGGTGGGGGTGTGTTGAAGGAAACATAAACTATTTTCCCATTGTTTCTCCATGTGCCTATCTAGCTTCCTCGACACCACAGCTGTCCTCAGAAACACACCAGTTCCAGTCAGACTTGTCTACAAGGAGTTTCGGTGAGTAGGAAATGCCTCAGAAGGCAAAAGTACAACGACATCAGAGGCTGTCTGAGTTTCCAGGAGCATTCCTGCCCTGCCCTAATCCAGACAGGTACAAAGACCAGCTCAACCCTGAAGGCTCAGTGCTGGCTCCTGCTGCACAGAGTCCTCAGTGCCCCATGCACGGCCCCCTTAAGAGTTGGTGAGTGAGAGTAAGGTCCCCCTACCCAATACTCTTTACCCTAACCCTCATCTTACCAGCCTGGCCTCACCTTGGCTGTGCTCCCTCCCCCCTCTCAGCACACACCTCTGCTCTCTGAACACTTGAGCACACTCAGGCTTCCTCTTCTTATTACTTTGAGAAAATTCTGTAGGTGGAAAGAAATTTAATCGGTAATAATAATGCTTTCTATTTTTAGAGCCCCTGCCTTCTGTACAACCCGAAGAACACCACAGTTAGAGCGGAATCAGGTAAAGGGTTGAAAGAGTCGTCAAAAGGTCTTCTAGGAAAGTCTCCTGCAGTGAGGCAAAACTTTCCAGAAACTTCCCAAAAGCATGTGATGGCCTCTGCTGGTCTGACTCTGAAATTAGATGGCCCAGTTAGCTCAACGGGAGAGCCCCTCCCTAGGCCAGGGAAGACCCTGTCTTTGCAATGTTCTCCTCTTCTTGGTCTCTCTGGGAGGGCTAGGACATGGAAACTTCCTCCAGATCCTCTGCTAGCCCAGCCTCCAGTCTACCATCCTCTATCCACTAACACAGAGATTGCCCTAACTCTCAGCACTGGTCACATTTAAAATGAAGAGTCAGATAGATGTTGAGATGCTATAGGAAAAGACATGAGATGATAAGATGTTACCAGCTGGGACTCATAAGACCACAGGAAATCATCCAATAGAGCATCCAAAGGGCGTGGCCAACAAAGGCTTGAGTCCTAAATGGGAAGAATGTGGGACAGAGTGAGCTGAAGCAGAGAGGATCTAACCATACAGGACTGAAGCGGGATAGGGCAATTGAAGCCAGGACTTTTTTTCTGATGGACCTGGAGTGTTGAGTGGCAGCAGCCTCAGGGGCAGCCTTGGGCACCATTAAGTGGAAAGACTGATTCCAAGGAGAAGACGTATCAGGGAGAAAAGTGCAAAACAAGGATGCAAGAGTGCTCCCTTGACCTTGATCACAAAGCTCCAGGTTCCTACACTGTCTATACAATCCCTACAAGTGTGCCTATGCAATCCCTCTGTAGAGGTTTGCTTTCTCAAGCTAATTGTGTTACTTAAAAAACTGTGTGTACAGTGTCCACCATATAGGCTAAAGGAAGCCTCCCCCCGCCCCCATTGGCTCTTATTGGGAAATAAAGTTGCCAACAGCTAATGACTGGGCAGCCAAAGGTGGGACTTTTAGGATTCTATGGGCTTGGGACAGAGGAGAGAAAGAATGGAGAATCGCGGTGACTCTGAGGCAGAGGGATCAGATTTAAGAGCTGCAGAGGAGAAATCATCCAGCAATGTAGGCAGAAAGGGAAAGTGGTCCTATGGGGAATGCCCAGAAGGTTACAGGGCAGTAAAGATAAAATGTAGATTTGGAGGGTGTTAATTCAGATATAGCAGAGGGGAATGTTTACTACCTGCAGAAAGGATTAGAAGTACCCAACCTTTGAGCTAGTCAAGGCATATAAAAATTAACTGGTGTGTGTGTGTGTGTGTGTGTGTGTGTGTGTGTGTGTGTGTGTGTTTTATTTATGAATCCAGAGAGCTCTTGGGTGGTTGCACAATCTTGTATGCCCACCTGGAGCTCAGAGCAGGATAACTAATTCCCACTACAGTTGGAGTCCAACATGTCTGTCAAAATCTCACTATTAAAAATTATTTAGAGATTCTTAGATGGAATACACACATGCCATGATGTTAGATTAAGATCTGGGGAGAACTGGTTTCTTAGCAAGCTACAGATTTTGCCTGAGCTATGTGGGGATTTCTTCCAGCGGTTCACAATGATACAAAGATCTTGAGCTCAGAGAGGCTGAGAGCCTCTGCTAAGCAAAGAGGCTGGCTGCTCAGAGGAAAACAGAGACAGGCAGACAATAGAAGCCACCTGCCTCCTGCAACCAATAATCAAAGGATAAAGATATATAGAATTTGGTTTAATTGTTTTTAAGGATAGAAGGGGGTATAATGGTAATTGTTTAAATGTTCTTAAGTATACACAAAATAAAGAAATCCAAGCCTTTGATCTCAAATGTAGGAAATAAAAGCACGGACATAGAATAGATTGGATGAAAAAATGCTTTTAAAAAGGCTTATACAGTAAGTAGAAGGGAATTTAGTTAAGATTAAATACATAAAAAACTTATGTTAACCCAAGTTACATAAAAAGAAAGGGAATATATACCCACAGAGATATTAAGCTCCACAGAGGGAGAATATGGGGAGATTGAATGAAAAAAAATGCTTCAGAGAATTGAAAAGGTCTTGCCAGGGCAAATACTCATGATCTTTGATTATGGTCTACATGGGATTTCTGGGATTACTTTGCCTAGTATGACAAAAAATAGAGCCTGGAAATAGGCTTATATAGTAAGTAGACATAAATAATAAATATTGAGGCTTTTGATCTTTAAAAAGTAGGACATAAGCAGGAGATAGGTAGCCTAACCTATCTCAGACAGTAGAAATATTAGGCCTTGACCTCACTATTCATTAAAAATTCATTATTTTAATGATCAAAATTCATGTGGTTATGTTTGATGGTGTGATAGTTTATATATGCTTGGGCTAGGGAGTGGCACTATTAGGAGGTATGGCTTGTTGGAGTGGGTGTGTCACTGTGGGTGTGGATTTAATACCCTGGTCCTAGCTGTCTAGAAGTGAGTATTCCTCTAGCAGCCTTCAGATGAAGATGTAGAACTCTCAGCTCCTCCTGCACCATGCCTGCCTGGATGCTACCATGTTCCTGCCGTGATGATAATGAACTGAACCTCTGAACCTATAAGCCAGCCCCAATTAAATGATGTCCTTATAAGAGTTGCCTTGGTCATGGTGTCTGTTCACAGCAGTAAAACCCTAACTAAGACAGGTGGCTATATTAAAATTCCTCTGGAAGAGGAGACAAGCTATTAAATTAATCCCCTCTACACCTTTAATGATTTCCAGTTACTGAACCAAGGACATGCTATTTGGGGAGAGAGGCTCTGTATTTGTGTTGACAGGAGAGGAGAAAAGGCCTTGGATTCCTTCCAGAGTGAATCAGATATGACAAGGGAATATTGCTGAACATCTTTTCTACAGAAAAAACTTTTCGAGAAAATCAAATAGGACAGGTTACTTGCTCTGCTGATTCCTTAATATGGGAACAGCCGAGTAACTGGCTTAGACACAATAATGTCTCTAGCCAAAGTTCAGATAAAATTAGACGATAAATCTTCTTGGTTATGGAATCCTTAAGATTCTTCATGCCATCCTTCATATGGCATGAATGAAGATTTATCACAATTGATTATTGATCAAATTAACTCATAAAAGGATAGTTGTCTTTCACCTGCTCAAACAAGGAGCAAAATTTCATCCTTAACTGATTTGTTCACCTTGTACAATCCATACAAATACCTTAATACCACTAAAATTTTGGTTGTGAGATTCATACATTGCAGAATGTACAGTTCTGACAAGATTCATCCACTGGTACACTGAAATGACCTGCTGTTCCAGATCCCTGCTTCCTGATGCTGTCCAAAGACTTGCATCCTGAACAGCTTCAGGAATTGCTGCTGATTCCAGATGACCTTGCTTCATCCAACTTTTCAGAAGGATCCAGTCAAAATTTCAGTCAAGCCCTGGGCCTTCTAAGCATACAGAGACTGGATAACAGATGCTAAAGCCAACTTTCTTAAGTCTAACCATTTTTTCTAATTTCTTACCCTCACCACCACCTGTTTAAAGAATGTCTCATTTCCTATTCAGTGGGAAGAAGCCATGGAGAGTCATCATCCTGATCCCTTGGGTTTGGGTGTCTGCTTATGGTTATTTTATAAATTATAAATAGGTTGTCATTTTAAGAGATAATTTGGAAATGGTATAATTGGGACATGGATAATTTTGAACACAGAGAAAATAGATGGGATGGATTACTAATTTTATTCCTGAACAAAGCATTGTGTAACCATAATCTTACATTGATAGAAATCTTTATAATTGATGTAAAATCAAGGTTATAATATTTTATATTGGTACAGAATTTATATTGATATAAATTTAAGGTTTTCATTGGTATAAATTTCTATATTGATAAAAAATTTGAGATTAATATTGTTACTCTTAGATAGGCATTGTGCCTATGCAACTCATTTAAGAATACAAGGCTTAGACCCAGTCCTTCTAATAGCTGCTACTACAGATTGTTTAGGATGAAGGATGATTGAGAACACAAGTTAATGGCCAGATAGTAAACATGGTTATACTAGATTCTGATTTAGCTATAATAAAGTGTTTTAATCTACTCAAATAGAAATGGCTAAGAGTAGTTAAGGCTTAAGCGTTCAGATATACTTTACATAATGGTCTTCAAAAACATCAGAAATCCACAGAATGTGACATTATTTCGTTATTAAGGATCATTTGACAAAGTGACATGTCTGCTCCTGATACCTTTCCCATTTCCCTTCAAGGAATTTAAACATCAAAACCTCCATATAGAGTTGCTCTAGTTATAGCAAAGTAGCCACTAGACAAAAATTGCCCTATTCATCAACAGGCAAAAAATACTATCCAGGAAAGAACACACAAAGCAGGATAGTTGACAGTTTAGTTCTGCCAAGACAGTGCAAACTAGTCCTTCATAACTCCTGCTTCATTTCAAGGGAGAATCGTGGTGACTCTGAGGCAGAGGGATCAGATTTAAGAGCTGCAGAGGAGAAATCATCCAGCAATGTAGGCAGAAAGGGAAAGTGGCCCTATGGAGGGTGCCCAGAAGGTAACAGGGCAGCAAAGATAAAAATGTAGATTTGGAGGGTGTTAATTCAGATATAGCAAAGGGGAGTGTTTACTAGCCTCAGGAAGGATTAGAAGTGCCCAGCCTTTGAGCTAGCCAAGGCATATAAAAATTAACTGGGGTGTGTGTGTGTGTGTGTGTGTGTGTTTCATTCTTGGATCTAAAGAGCTCTTGGGCAGGTGCACATGTGTAATGCGCCAGGAGCTCAGAGCAGTTTAGTTAATTCCCACTACACTCTGTGTATGTAAGCATATACACATCTGCTCCCTTCTATAGGGTAAATAATCCTAGCTACCTACTGCAGTTTCTAAAGAGCACGGTAGTAAGGAGTCTTAAATTTCAAGCCAAAAAGCCTACTTGTAAACCTGCTACATGGCTGCACCCCTTTGGCGCAGAGTATTTGAGTGTGTGTGTGTGTGTGTCTGTGTGCATGTGTGCATGTACATGTGAAGGCCAGAGGACAATCTAGCCTCAGATGTCAATGCTCAAACAATGACCATTTTATTTATTTATTTTCTTATTTGTTTGTTTATTTATTTGCTATTTTTTTCTTTTTGAACAATAACAAAAAGTAACTAGGACGGCCAGCCACAGAGCCCCGGGATCTGTCTGTCTCTGCTTTACAGACTTGGAATAACAGCTATGCTTGCACAAGCAACCATAGCTGGCTTTTTAAACATGGGTTTTATAGATCAATACTCAGGTCCTCAAGCTTATAAGGTAAACACTTTACTTACCTGGCTACTTAATACCTCCCTACCCTGCCTTGGTTTCTTTAGCTTAAAAACCACAGTACAATTAGCTTGAAGCATTATTGGAAGTCACATGCAGATACCCAGGACAATTCAAGTTCTGCAGGCAGCACTAAGATGTGATTGATTGGGTTCCTTCCGGTCTGGGCCAGAGCACTGAGCAGACCTTGGGTGGCAGCTCTGCCCCCAACATCCAAGAACCCAGAGGAAGCAGGGATCCCAGGTGCTCGAACTCAGGCAGTATCTTAGGTAAGCAGACAGCAGGGCCCGCCCTAAACAGGGAGTAACTGGGAACCAAAAGGACCCAGGAAGTTACTCCTGGCCCGGAACACTGGTTCCTTCCGGTCTGGGCCAGAGCACTGAGCAGATCTTGGGTGGCAGCTCTGTCCCCAACCTCCAAGAACCCAGAGGAAGCAGGGATCCCAAAAGAAGATAGTTACACAAACATATCTCCACGGATGTTAGTCCAAAAGCTTGGATTAGCGAAGACTCAACCCACAGACCACATGAATCTCATGAAGAAGGACGACCAAGAGGGAATGCCTCAGTTCTACTTAGAACGAGAAATAAAAATGCTCAAGGGAGCAAATAGGGAAACAGAACATGGAACAAGAACTGAAGGAGGGGCCATCAGGAGACCTTTCCACCTGGGTATTCACCCCATGTACAGCCACCTAATCTAAACACTGTTGTGGATGGCTGGAAGTGCATAATGTGAGGAACATGATATAGCTGTCTCCTTAGAGGTCAGCCAAAGACTAACACACTCAGAGGACAATGTTCACAATTAACCACTGATATGATCAGGGGTTTCCCAATGGAGAACTTAGTGAGAGGACTGAAGGAGCAGAAAGGGTTATTGACCCCAGGTGGAAAGCAACAATACCAAACAACCAGAGCCCCCCAGGGTCTAAACCACCAGCCTGGGAACACATAGGGAGGGACCCAAGACTCCAGAGGTATATGTAGGGGAGGATGGCCCTGTCGGACATAGGTGGGAGAGGAGTTTCTTGGTCCCATAAAAAAAATGAATGAAAAATAAATGAATAAATACACAGTGTGGGGAGGGGGGGAATGTGAGGGCGGGGAGGGGATAGTGAGGGGGGTAGGTGTGGTCACTGCCTCATAGAAGCATGAGGAGGGGGATGGGATAGGTTTCTGGGTGGTGGGAGGAAGTAGGCTAAGGGGATAAAATCTGAAACGTAAATACTACAACCAATTTTAAGAAGTGGGGGAAAAAAAAAGTCTTCAGAACCAACATCTTTAAAAAAAAAATGTCAGCCCCCTGGGGGTGGGAAATTTTTTTTTTCTTGATACTAAAACTTGTTCTGAGAATTGTATATTGCAGAATACACAGCCTTGGTGTATCTACTCATCAAGCATACTGAGCAGACCTGCCCAAACCTCTGATGTCCTGGAATTCCATCTGGATTCAGTGAAGACACAGCATCAGAGGCTTATCAACTTACTCTCCCCCCAACCCCTCTTCTAATATCTCAACACCCGTAATCAGCTTGAAGAAGTTAAAGAAGAGTCAGCGCCCCTATTCCCTGAGCTTGGGGACTAATGTGGTTAATAATGGTCTGTCTTTCTAGGGACAAGTAGTGGTTTTGTTGGAACAGGGGGGATTAGCTAGGACTTACTGCATAGCCATAACCTACTGGTAGAAATCTGTATAATTATTATCAAGATGAAGTTATAATTTCTTAAATGGTACAAAATTTACTTTGATCTCAAATTTAAGGTTTTCATTGGTACGAGCCTCTTATTAATATAAAAATGAGATGAATATTGATACACTCATGGGCATTGTGCCTGTATAACACATTTAGGAATACAAGGCCTAGACCCAGCCCTTTTTTAACTTTTTTAACTGATTTGGGACAGTTAACCTATGAGTTAAGGGACTATAGCAAATTCATATTTTTGAGTTTATTGTTAGGGTGCTTTCCATATTTTACTTAGAAATAGCTGAGAGGAGTTAACAGAAAACAGTCCAGGTTACCTTACATGGATAGTTGGTTTTCAAAACATCAGAAGTCCATAGAACTGATGCTACAAATATTTATATATCAATGTTCATATTGATTAGAGACCTGTCTGCTCCTGACAGCTTCCTGTCGTGGATTCTAAGAAGAAATTGAGCATCCTTGGAGTTACTCCAGTTGTGTGGTAACAGCCACTAGGCAAGAATTGCCTCTCTCCATCTACAGACAAATTACTGTCCAGAAAAGGACACACATGCAGAATAGTCGACTGATTATATCTGCCTAGACAGAGTAATCAGTCCTTAATAATCCTGCATCACCAAGGTCTGTCAGATGATTCTGGGCCAGAAGGCTGAAGATTTGATGCTCCAACGTTTGGTAGTATAGGGGCTTTTCAGGTGTTCAGAGGTCTCTATAAATTGGCTAAGTTTTAGAAGCTATGCTTTGTGCTTCCCACAATTATAGTTAACTCAGTCATTCTGGATTTCTGACGGGGTTGAAAACTTATAGCTATTTACCATAAGAGAAAAGATTTGAGTGGATGGTCGTCAGCTGACATTCATCCTAAAGCCAGGTTCAGAACTAAATGTTTTAGTTAGGATAGATGACAGAGGTGCTGGTTAGTCAACAAAAGGATGGACTGGGTATTAGGACTATCTTGTACCTCACTGGTACAAATTGGCATAATTATGCTCTAATTGTATTTTGAGAGAAAAGTTTCATTTTAACAGGAAGGGTGATGTGTAGGAGGAGCTAAGGTAGGAGGAGTACTGAGAGGAAGAAAAGGAGTAAGAAGAGGAGGAGAAGAAGGATAGGAGAAGCTAGGTGATGAAAGAGAGAAAGAGGGGGGAGACAGGGAGGTGATGAAAGAGAGAAAGAGGGGGGAGACAGGGAGGCAGATATTCATGTATCTCCACCAGTCAAAGATAGTTGTTATATCTAGGTCGGTCAGTGGGTTACACCTCTGATTGAACAATTCCAAACTTATAACGCTTATGATTAACATTATTTTAAAAAAAAATGTATAAATGCAAAAAGGAAAAGGGGGCATGGGATAGGGGTTTTCTAAGGGGGGGGAATGGGGAAAGGGGATGGCATCTGAAGTGTAAATAAAATATCTTAAAAAAAAGATGTGATTGATTAATTGATGATTGGTTGATTTATCTGTTTGTCTGTTTATCTATCTATCTATCTATCTATCTATCTATCTATCATCTATCTATTTTTACTTATTCACTTTACATCCCACTCACTGACTCCCCACTAGTCACTCTCTCCTCCAACCCCCCTTCTGCTCTGAGTGGGTGCCCCTCCCATGTATCTTCCCACACTGACACATTAAGGCTAGGCACATCCTCTCCCACTGAGGCTGGACAAGGCAGCCCAGCTAGAAGAACATATCTCACATACAGGCAACAGCTTTTGGGATAGGCCCTGTTCAAGTTATTTGGGACCCACATGAAGACAAAGCTGCACATCAGCTACATATATGCAGGGGAGGCCTAGGTCCGGCCCATGTATGTTCTTTGGTTGGTGGAATCTTGGTGGAGATTTTCTTCTGGATTTTGAGATCCTCTCTACATGATGTCTGCAGCCTTAAATTCTTTGGGAGAAGCTCTTGACAGGCAAGCAGTCTGTGTGGGCTCTGTGTCTGGGCTTTGGCTGGATTTTTTTTTCTTTTTTCTTTTTTCTTTTTTCTTTCTTTTTTTTTTTTTTCCCCAGTTAGAGCCAGAGAGGGTTCATAAAGAGCGCTGAATGAGTGAAGCAGGAAGGGGTGTGCCTGAGTTTGCATCTCTGTGTTTGAATCTACTGAAGGTGAAGTGGGGAGGAGATGCAAGGGAGAACAAATACAAAGAAGAAGCTATGCCAGGAGAGGCTGGGGGCTGGAGGGAAGGGCTAAACCACCTCTGTGCTCCGTGGATTGTCAGGGGAGAAGACATGGAAACCACAGGAGAGGGCATCGCATCCACACTGTCAGAGGGATCACCCACCGAGGTCACACCAGCTCCAGTGGAGTCCTTTTCCAGTGTCTTGCACTCAAGATAGAGATGTTTCTCAGGACCAGGGCTGAGCAAAAGGAGGGCAACCCTGCCAATTTTCTGGAATCCACCAACAGTTTCCAGGGCTGCTTCTGAGGACAGGCTCTCTTAACACATACTTTTCCGTGACATCACTGACGGTGACCTTTGGGGGCCAGCAGGGTGGAGTCTGAGGGGAAGGGGACAGGCCACGATTCTTTGGTCATCACAAAGGTTGGGATTGTGAGCTGACCAGAGTTGGGAGTAGCTTCAATGAGGACAATGTCCCTTGCTGGGTTGGGAACTGCTTTTCTGCCCTAGGACACACTGCAGAACTATAGTGGACCTGTTGTTTTGACGCTTTTTCTAAATTAAAAAGCACATTTGTTGAGAGGAGTGTGTGTGTGTGTGTGTGTGTGTGTGTGTGTGTGTGTGTGTGTAAGTGTAGAGTCTTGGAAAATTGATTTTTGCTGTTAGAACAAGTGATGTGGAGCGGAAAGCTTCCAGCCCAGCTGGCAGAGGAAAATACATTTTTGCTTTGGTTTTTCAGAAGCCCAGGGGATGGGGGCAGTGGGGAGGACAGAGGGAGGAATGGATGGAGGAGACAGAGATAACTTCTCCCAGTTCAACACAAACACCAAATGGTGTTGGAAGAGATCAATGTGCCCAATGAGTCTAAAGTCGATTACAGCTCAACAAACAGAGTCAACTGCCCTGTGTCCACTTAAAGTAATAGGCTGAAACACTTGAGGGAAATAACTCAATTACCTTATTGATCTGGGACTTCAGCTACCTCCTCACAAGCTGTGACACACGTGAGCACAACCGCAGACTCATATAAGCTGGTGTTTATCTTCCTCCTTTAAAAACTAAGGAACTACCAGGCCCTGCCAGGCTAGTTTAGAAAATAAATAAAATGAACCTGTTCTCAACATTCACTAATCAGTCAACCCCACCTCCCTGAGTTGAAGAATGGAAGTGTCATCTCTATTGACATTCCCTTCCCCCACACTATAGAGCCCCAGTGTACACTCAGCCCAAATTGCTTGGCATAAAGAAACAGTCGGTAGAGGGCTTAGGATGCAGTTCAGTTGGACGTTGTTCAGAGTACTTACCTAGCATCCAAGAAGCCGTAGGCTTTCTCTCCTGTAAAATGTAAACTAGGTGTGACGATGTAGACAGGAAGATCAGAAGTTCAAGGTTATCCTCATCACCATTGTGAGTAAGAGGCCAGCCTGAAATGTAAGTCTTAACAGCATGGGGGTTGGAGGGTGGGGGAGCTGGAGAGAGAGCTTTGTGGGTAAAGTCCTTGCTGTGCAAGAAGCCTGAGAACCTAAGTCCAGTTTCCAGCACCCACATTTTAAAGGGATGGGGATCTTGGTGCTGATGCTTATAATCCCAACACTGAGGAGGCAGGAGGGATGGATCCTTGGGACTCACTAGCCAGCCAAACGGGCTTAATCAGCAGGCCTGAAGTCCCAGTGAGAGAGTCTATCTCAAAACACAAGGGAGACTGGACTACTCCCAAAGGACTTCACACAGATATGCACCTGTACCCAAAGGAAAGGGAAGGAAAGGGAAAGGAAGGAAAGGAGAGGAGAGAAGAGGGGGGGAGGGGAGGAGAAGTGAAGGGAGGGGAGGGAAGAAGAGAAAAGGAAAGGGGAGGGAAGGGGAGGAGGGGAAAGAAGGGAAGGGGAAGGAAGGGGAGGGGAAAGGGAAGGAAAGAAAAGGGGAGGGAAGGGGAGGGAAGGGGAGAAAAGGGAAAGGGGAGGGAAGGGAAGGAAAGAAAAGGGGAGGGAAGGGGAGGGAAGGGGAGAAAAGGGAAGGTAAAGGGGAGGGAAGGGAAGGAAAGAAAAGGGGAGGGAAGGGGAGGGAAGGGGAGAAAAGGGAAGGTAAAGGGGAGGGAAGGGAAGGAAAGAAAAGGGGAGGGGAGGAAAGGGAGGAAAAGAAAAGGGGAGGGGAGGGGAGGGGAGAAAAGGGAAGGTAAAGGGGAGGGAAGGGAAGGAAAGAAAAGGGGAGGGGAGCGAAGGGAGGAAAAGAAAAGGGGAGGGGAGGGGAGGGGAGGGGAGGGGAGGGGAGGGGAGGGGAGGGGAGGGAAGGGAAGGGAAGGGAAGGGAAGGGAAGGGAAGGGAAGGGAAGGGAAGGGAAGGGAAGGGAAGGGAAAATAAAGCCCAAGAAACATAAGTCCAGTTTACTGTCCTGCTCCTGAAGAAGAACGACTCCACACAGACCAGCTCATGTACATGCCACAAAGCAAAGGCAGAGCTAAGAACCCGACGAGTTCACTAGCCCATTCCCTGTCCCATTTCCTGCTGTTGCCATTCCTCATCCCCGCCCTGTGGTCAGCTGACGCACATACATGCTAACCTGTCCCCCTCAGATTAGTGTCCTGCCATGTGTAAGCTAGTGTTTTGCAAGCCCAGACCTCCACCTAGGCTGCAGGGTTTGTCAAGGGATGACAAACCTGTTGCTTCAGCAGGTACCACTCTCTCATCTGATTACGCTCACACTACTGACCATCCTCTCTCATTGGGTGCTCACGTGTTTTCTTCTCTCCAGCCAGAGGGTCACCATCAAGCTCACGTCAAGTTCCTTGTACCCTTAGCTTACAACAATTCACGGGAGGACTAGAAAGGGTTTCAGACATCGCCCAACCCCATATCTATTTTACACTTGAGGAAGATGTGGCTAGTCACGCCACCAGCCTGGATAATGTTATTTCTGTAGCGTGGGTGTGACACCGTAGCTTCCTGCTTTAGCTCCTCCTGCTGTGGATTGAATGTAGGTTGTCTCCTCTGAAATGCATGTTGAAATTTAATTCCTACTCTAATGGTGTTGAGGGGTAATGAAGCCTCTAAGAGGTGACTAGTTCCATATGACAGATCAATGCTGAGGACAAGATTAGCTGCCGCAAGAGCAGGCTGTTATAAAGCTAGACCACGCCTGTGTCCTGCCTCTCTAGCATGCAGCTACTTACTCTTCCGCTTTCTGCCCTGAGTTGAAGTAGAACAAGATCCTCTGGAGAAACTTGGCAGCTGTTGTCACCAAATTCTTGAGCACCCCACTCTATCACCCTAAAGAAACCTCTTTCCTTTATAACTTACCTAGCATCAAGCATTTTACTATAGCAGCAGAAAACGGATGGAGATAACCTTGCATTAGAAGATGCAAGTCGGCCCTTTCATTATTCTGCCTTTGCTCTCCAAGAAACCCACACCGAGTGTGTTAGTCAGTTCTCCATCGCTGCAAGGAAATAACCGGAGATGCCTCAAAAAGAGAGAAAAGATTTGCCACAACTCGTGGATTTGGAGTTTTCAAGATTGAAGATCGATTGCTTCAGTTCTCCAGTGAGACAGCACAGCATGCTGGGAGCAAGAACCGAGTAAATTCTCAGTTCCGGGGCTAAAGGCAACGTGAAACAGTGGCTTGCTTCCCTTCAAGGGTGTGTCCCAGAGACCTAAAGACTTCCACTAGGTCCCACCTCCCAAAGGTCCCAACACCCAATAGGAACCAAGCCTTCAACGCATGCGCCCTTGGGGAAAGGAACACCTCTTCAACCATAGTGCCGTGCTAGTGTCTGATTCAGAGAAAGTGCTTCTGAAGGTTTGCTGTGACACAGGAAGCGCCACCTCTCGTGACTACCCTCTTCCTGGCATGTCAGGATGTCCTGTCATGGTAGACTGGAATTTCTGTCTCCCTCCTTCCCTCAGTTCTCAATTTCCCAGGGTACCCAGGCCTAGAACTACTCAAATACTGGGAAGTGGGACAGAAAGGCTTCTAAGGCCAACACGCCTGTGCATACAACTCTCCCAAGTGTCAGCTGTAAATAGCCCAGGCTCATCCCTATAGCCTGGTGTCTGGATGCTGAAGTAGATGATAACTCAGAACCAGTCCACTGAGTATAAGAGATTCACTCACTTTGCTATTTCTGATGAAATGTTTGTTAGTACCTGTCTGCCTTACCGCCACCACTGACCAACCCATTGGACAATGCTGTCCAGTGCTTGGCTCATGAGTCTGAAGTACTGCACTGGACTTTATGAGGATATTCAAAACCCAGAGCCTCCTTGAGTAGAAGAGCTGGCTCTTAGGAAGCAGTCAAGAGCACCCAAGGCTGCAGGAAGCACATGAGACTGTCAGCCAGGCCACCAAGGAGGGCTTCCTAGGGGGAAGAGACTATGGCACCAGGTTTTAAAGGGAAGAAAAGGCTGGGTGTGTTAGCCCACATCTTTATTGTTATGGTTGTTAATTGAAATAGATTTTTCATACAATTCATCTTGATTGTAGTATGCCCTCCTCCAGCTCCTCCCAGATCCTCACCACCTCCTCATCTACCTAAATCCACACTCTTTCTCACTAGAAAACAAAGAGGCATCTAAATTGATGGTGATGGTGATAGTGATGATGATGATGATGATGATGACACAAAATAAGATAAAAAACAAACAAACCAGAATAGGACAAGCCAAACAAATAGAAGGAAAAAGAGCCCCAAAAGTACAAGAAACATATATAAACAGATACACACATTTGTGCACACACACACAAGCAAAAGACCTGTAAGGTTAAAAAAAATGCCCAGGCAAAGCATTTGAGACAAAATAAAGCCCTCAAAAAATGCCACTGGGTTCATCGTTTTGTATTCACTATCTATTGCTGGGCACCAGGCCTGCCTTTAAGAGTGGTTGTATACCCAGTGAGACTCCCTTGGAGAAAACTAATTTTCCTTTGTGTGTGGCTATCAGCTGGAGTTAGGTAGTCCTAGTAGTTGGGAGACAGATGCAGATGGATCTCTGAGTTCGAGGTGAGCCTCATCCAGACATGGAGTCTTTTTTTGACAGTGAGGCAAGTAGCTAATGCACAAGGAAAGCTGCTGGGTTTTGAAAGTGGATGGCACATCTTCACTCAGAGGCCACTGCTGCCGGTTTCCAATGAGCTAGACCTCTCTGACCCCAAGTCTCCTCATTTTTTAGCTAGAAATAATAAGATTTGGAGACATGCAAGTTACAGAGTGGAAAAAGATCATGGTGGCTCTGGACAGAGAACAGATCTGTTTCTACTGATAGCTACTCAGGTCCTAAGCAAACCATGTCTGTCTGTCTATCTGTTTGTGTCTGGCTGGCTGGCTGGCTGGCTGGCTGTGTTTCTGTCACTGTCTCTCTCTGTCTGTCTGTCTGTCTCTGTGTATGTATGTCTGCCTGTCTCTCTGTCTCTGTCTGTCTTTGTCTCTTCTCTGTCCCTCTCTGTCTTTCCATCTATATCTCTGTCTCTCTCTGTCTGTCTCTCTCTCTCTCTCATGTATGTGTGTGTGTGTGCGCGCGCACACACACACACACACACACACACACACAGAGCAAAACAAGATTTCAAATAACAACCCACACAAATGACTTCTTAGAAATCTCACCCTTGACATCATTTGGAATAAAAGCAATTTCTCACCGTGGCAAAGCTCTTTATTCTCTCAGGGACATTTTCATATACATTATTTCACTTGATCCCCAGATTGTGGAAAGGAAGACAGTGCAAGCTTAACTGTTCCTTTTGGGTGCATGAAAATGTAGCTTAGAGGTCGGGTTGACCTGAGGAGACCAAGCACCCAGTCCCCTGTCTGCAGTGCTCCCTCTCTTGTAGGTTTGACTCAGTGTAGAGCGCTGACTGGCGAGATCAGCACCAACATCCAAAATCCTCCTCTACGCCACTCAGCCACTGCTTCATCAGAGATAAGCCTGCAAGGTTCAGACAACTGAGGTTGGGCGTAGAATGGGGAGACTGGGGCTTTTCCATTTTTTCAGGTGTTCTTTTTATTGTTTCTCGTTTGTTCGTGACACGGGTGTCAACATGCAGGATCTCGGCAATCCAGGTTGGCCTCGAACTCACTAAATCACGGAGGATCGTCCTTCCATCTCCGCCTCCTGGCTTTCTGTTTTTCTGGGAATCAAACCTAGGGTTCCCTGCAAGTACAAAAGGCAAGAGGACATCAGGGCCCCTGGGTAGAAGGTACAAGTTGTTATGAGCCACGCTGTGATCCCCTGCATGAACATCAAATGCTCTTAACCACTGAGCCGTTTCTCCAGCCTTGAATCTGTATATCTTAATTAAAAAGAAATGTGGGTGGGTGTTTTGCCTGCATGTATGCCTGTGCACCATGTGTGTACCTGGTGTGTGCAAAGACCAAGAGAGAATGTTATTAGATTCCCTGGAACTGGAATTGCAGATATTTGTGAGCCACCTTCTAGAATCAGTGTGGGTTCTCTGCACGAACCAGTGCAGAGACCATGAATGGCTGGTCTGTCTTTCCAGCCCCATTGTTTTCTGAGATAGGCTCTGTGGTGCAGGCTAACATCAAAGTTGCTATGTTGAATAGGCTGGCTGAAAGGAAACCCTCCTGCTTCATCATCCCAAACTCTGGGATTCTCTGGGATTCTGCAATGCCGCATTCAGCTTAGGAGAAAAGCTCTGAAAAGGCACAGCCACTCTGGCCCATCTTGCAGGTATGCAAAATTCCCCCACTCAGCCCAAAGTGGGGATCCTCTTACTATCTTGCTGCCCAGCAGCTCTTCCTCAATGCTCTAGAACTCTCTCTCAACCTGAGACCCTCAGAACAGAAGATTCATCAGGAATCAGCTGACCAGAGCTTTGTGCAAGGTTAAGACTCAAGTTTCAGCTTGACAATGGGGGGTAACTTGCTTCTGCCCTAGAATGAACTCAGATCCTACGAGGAAGTTGGTTACCAACTGACTGATCATCGCCAATGAACAGTGTGGTCTTGCTTCCTTACCAAACCAGCTAGTAATTCTGGGCAGTCACTAAGTGTTCTAGGCACTTAGGATACATTAGACCTGCCAAAGTTATTGGCTTCATGTGGCTCATTGTCTAGTGAAGGGAGATGGAGAAAGATCCAAGGAGAAAAATCAGTAAATGACGAGGTGAGTTGGGCGATGAACGCTCGTAGAAGAGATAAGCGCAGGGTAACCAGGTTGCAGCGTACTGGGGGGAGGCGGTGTGCAGTTACTATTTTAGAAAGGGTTGTCAGGAGCTTCCTTGAAAAGTTGACACTTGAGCAAAGATTTGAAGGAGTGAGGCAGTTGCATGTGGATATCCTCAAGAAAGACTCTCCAATCAGAGGGCGTAGTCAGAGCCTGAGGGAGGAGGCAGCAGAGCCCAAGGGACTCAGAGAGGAGAGCAGCAGGAGATGGAGTCAGGCAGGAAACAGATCCTGGGCCCTGAAGGATGTCATAAGGCCTTAGCTTTCACTCTGAGGGAACTGGGAACACATGCAGGACTTTAAGCAGAAGATTGAGGTGACCTGTTGGGAAGAGATTTGGGTGCGAGGACGCAGAGACGGGGCTGACTAGCTAAGTAGCTGCTGTAAGATTCTAGGTGACAGATGTCTCAGAGGTACAAGGCTTTGTTTAATGGCAGGGTGGCCAGCTGCCCAGGCCCTCAGTCTGTTCTGTCTATGCGGTGAGCCAAAAGACCCCAAATTCCTGGAATCAAACCAAGCCTTAAAGGAGCTTTAGGTCTAGTCTCCTAGAGCCGGGTACTTTTCACAAGGTGGATCCAAAAGCTGTCCAGTAAAATCCAGCCCACGTCTTAGAACAATAGACCTTAGCCTCAGTCAGCAATAAAGTGAAGCACACTAACTCATGCTTTCCTCTTATCCAGGTCAAAATTCAAAGCATCACCATCCTTTCCTTCTGCGTGCACATATACATGTGCCTTAGCATACACACGGAGGTCAGAGGACAGCCCCGGGTTCTGGCGCTCACCTTCCATCTTGTTGGAGGCAAGGTCTCCTGTTATTGCAATGTTGCATATATCAGGCTAACTGGCCTGAGAGCTCACAGCTCCCATCTCTGCGCCCCCCTATTGCTGTAGGCCTTCTGGTATTACAAATGAATGCTATCATATCTACCTTTATGTGGGTTCTAGGAATCTAAACTCCTGTTCTCATGCTTGCCCAGCAAGCACTCTACCCACTGATCCATCTCTCCAGCTCTTAAGAAGATGAAGCCACTTAGATGTACAAAGATCCAAGAGAATTAGTAAGCATGGACTCTGGTGTGTGAACCTCTCTCTGAATTCCAAGCCATCACATATGTAATAGTTCATAAGCGATCATACCTCAAGGTTGAGATCATATCATACGCCTCTGTGGTTCTTTGTCCACTCCCAAGTCAAAGCTTACCACTGCAGTCCATTGCTTATTCCTCTTCCATGGAGCCTGTGGCTACACTGATATACATATATGCATGTATATACTATATACACTATACACACATATATACATACATATATATACACACACACACACACACACACATATATACACACACACACACACACACACACACACACATGTATATATATCTCTGCTGTTTCTTCATGCTCCCTGTTGGGTTGCAACTTTTCTGAGAGCAGAAATCACATTTTTGTTTTCCAAAGACTTTTTCATTTTATTTTTATTGATAAGTATCATTAACAGATTCTCAAATTAGAGTCAACTTTCTCACTGTGAATATTACCATTCTTTACTTCCTGTTTACTTAACTTACCCTCCCTGCAAGTCTACACTTTCTAGGTTGTATATTCATACTGTATTTTCCTGTCTCAATCTATTGTTACTATTTCTTTTTTTAATTAATTATTTTATATTTACATCCCAAATGTTGCCCCCTCCCATCTCCCCTCGCAGAGTTCTTCACTTTCTCCCCTTAGCCTCCTCGAGGGTGCTCCTTCCCCCACATCCCCCTACCCTGGGGCATCCTCTCCCACTAAGGCCAGACAAGGCAGTCAGTCCTCTGCTACATATGTGCTGGGGCCTCAGATCAGCCCATGCATGCTCTTTGGTTGGTGGCTTAGTCTCTGAGAGCTTCCAGGGGTCCGGGTTAGTTAACTCTGTTGGTCTTCCTGTGAGGTTGCAATCCCCTTCAGCTCTTTCAATCCTTCCCCTAACTCTTCCAGTGATTGGCTGTAAGTTGCAAACATCTGTCTCAGTCAGCTTGCAGACAGGAGCCTAGCGTGGCTGTCCTGGGAGTCTCTCATATTCCAGGTCTCTGGGACTTTCTAGAGGTTCCTCCCATCCCTCAGTTCCCAGCCCCCCACCCCCACCCCCTGGCAGCTGCATATTTCCATTCATTCTCCTGGTCCTCAGGGTTTCTCTCCTGTCTCCCCCCCATACCTGATTCTACCCCCCTTTCCCCTTCTCTCCTCTCCCATCCAGGTACCTCCCTCCTTCTGCCTCCTGCGATTATTTTATTCCCTCTTTTAAATGGGATTGAAGCATCCTCACTTGGGTCTTCCTTCTTCTTTAGCTTCTTAGGGTCTGTGGTGTGTATCGTGGGTATTGTGTACTCTTTGGCTAATATCCATGTATCAGTGAGTATGCCCAAAGCATGTCCTTTTGGGTCTGGGTTACCTCACTCAGCATGGTATTTTCTAGTTCCATCCATTTGCCTACAGAATTCATGATGTCCTCATTTTTAAGAGCTGGATAGTATTCCATTGTGTAAATGAACCATATTTTCTCTATCCACTCATACTGACTCCAGTGTTCTTCAACTGCCTTACTGTGATCTAAACATCACAGAGGAGATAGGCCTCTGAACACGTCTGTGAGAGATCATTTAAATTGGGTTAATAAAGGTGGGCAGCACCAGTCTGTGGCTGGAGCCTTGGACTGAATAAAAAGGAGAAGGGCTGAGCACTGTCATTTGTCCGTGTCTGCTTCCTGACTGTAGATTCGATGTGACCAGCCACCTCAGGCTCCTGCTGCCATGACTTCCCCGCCCACCATGATGGGCTGTACCCAGAACTGTGAGCCAGCACAAACCCTTCATAAGTTGTTTTTGTCAGGAAGTTTTGTAGCTATGAAGAAAGAAACAAATACACCTTCTGACCTGTAATGTGTCTTCTGTGCTTATAAAAGATATACCATCAAGACAGGCATGCCGGCGCCTGTCTGTAATCCCAGCACTCCTTAAAGGTGGAGTCAGAAGGATCACTGCAGGTTTGATGCCAATCTGGGTTATACAGCAAGTCCTTGTCCCACCCACCCACAAATTAATTAGTTACCTAATTACCTAATTAATTAATTAATTAATTAATTGTAAAATAGTTTTTAAAGACTCTCATGTTGAGCAGTGGATTTAATATTCACTCAGCTGATAGGTATGGGTTACATAGGTACTGTTAGTGCCATTAAGGTAGAAAAGGATTGGAGGACTAGCCCAGGCTCTACAGGTGACGGGTGGAGGGGGAACCAGATCCCTAGGTCCTGACTCCAGCTGTGTCACCAGGTAGTCAGGACCAGGTGGTACAAATTCTGAGCAGGAAGACACAGTGCTCAGTTAAAATGCAACCAAATTGCAAGAAGAAGCTACTCTGGCCAAAGCTGATATGCAGCACCATTTTATGGGCATAACCAGTCATGACAAGACACTCTCATAGGCACACTGGGCCTGTATAGCAAACAATGATAGCAGTAACTTCCAAGCTAGGGCCTATGAAACCCTCACCCCTGCCCAGCCACAGGCTTCTGACTGAATCTAGAGTATAGGGTGTGACTTCACTCCTGGATTAGATTGAGCATCTAATCCAATCATAAAGCAGCTGGTTTTCACACACACACACACACACACACACACACACACACACAAACACACACACACATACAGACTTGTCACTATTGCACAGGTGGTAGCTTCACTTTGAGAATCTCTGTTCTGGAGGAGCCCCGAGTGCTCCCGGGAGGATGCCTTTGCATTTAGAAGGATGGGGAATCTTTCCTAAAAGTCCTGAGGTGGAGACCTTCTATGAACTAGAGGGTTACCATGGTGACAGTTGACCAGAGACCGCACTTTATAGAACTATATAGCCAGGGCTATTCTACGTGCCCTGAAACCTTTTAAAGGTGGGGGGGGGGGTACAAATTCTGAGCAGGAAGGCATGGTACTCAGTTGTCAGCCCCCTTTAAAGATGCAACCAGAGACACCAAGTAAATCGGCGGGTTGTCTAGTATCTCTTGAGTCTTCCGTTCCTCATCTCCTAAGTGGGACAAATAGGACTTCCTTCCAGATTCACTCTGACGACTAATATGTGCTTATATCTTCAAACCTTTAGAAAGAAGCTCTTTCCCTTTAAAATATTGCTCCAAAATTCTGTTCTGGGGTAAGATAAATTACCCTTTAACTCAGGTAGACTGTAAAGCGGCAGCTTTCTTAAAGATCACCGTCTGCTACTAAGAGAAGTACTATTGTTAGGCCACTGTGTGGAAATTTCCCAGAATGTACAACAAACTTACATCTGTCACATTCCTCAGGCGGGGGTGTGCGGGGTGGGGGGCCCTTACAATTTGGAAAGTCAAGCTCAGTAGATCATCCTGACTGATTTCTAGATTTTCATTGTTCCTCAAAGATGGTGCAAGTTTTCATTCTTCAGAGATGACTGTGCTGTTTTCTCTCTCGTAAATACTTCTGTCCAGTGGAACTTGCCACAGCCATGGAAAATGACTTTCTCTGTAATGCCATATGTGATAGCTACTAGCCACACATGGCTACCAGGCACGTGAAGTATAGCCAGAGAAACTGTTCACTTTTAAAAAAAAAAATTGTTTATTTTTAGTTCATTTAATTTATATCACTACATGTGGGTTCCTGGCTACCATGTGACTCTAGGTGGTCCTCCTCACATCTCCCCAGTTAGCAAACCCCTCCTTACTCTTCAAGACCTTGCTCTAACATCCCTGGGACTCTTCTTTTCATGCTAAGAGAAAGATCTCTGCTCAGAATCCCATGGCCCTTTCTAATTTTTTTTTCCATCTCAATATGTGGAAGTGGCTGGGTTACATTTATAGACCCCAATAGACTTAGCTTCTAGAAGGGGGGCTGTGGCTTTCTTATCTCTGTGGCTCCTGAACCTGGGAAAAGACTGGCACACAGTAGGTGGCTACACCTGGGAAAATATCTGGCACACAGTAGGTAGCTGTTAAAGGATAATGAAAGGATGAATCAGGAGCAGGAGCTCCACGCTGCATCTAACCTTTAGTCCTTATGTCTACTGAGTGGAGAGGAAGACAGGAAAGATGGGAGGTGGACCATGCAAGCTCCTTCTCAGAGAAGCAGGATTGTGGGGGATGAGGAGATGCTTCACTTAGTAAAACATTTGCCATGCAAGCACAAGGGCCCAAGTTGGACCCCCCACCCCCAGGACCCACACAGAAAAGCTGAGCATGGTAGCACATGTATGGTAGCCTATAATTCCAGTACTGGGGAGACAGAGACAGGAGCATCCCTGGGGCTTGGTAGCCAAGCCAGTCCAGCCTACAGATAAGCTCCTAGCTCAAAAACCAAGACAGAGAGTGATTGAGGAAGATACTCAGGGTTGTTATCTGGTCTCCAAGGGCGCACACTCCCACATGTGCACATACATGCATGTATTGGCATGTGAACACACACACAGACAGAGAGAGAGAGAGAGAGAGAGAGAGAGAGAGAGAGAGAGAGAGAGAGAGAGAGAGAGAAGGGATTGGCTCTTCCTGTTCAAGAAAGCCTGAATGTATTCGTATCAATGAGCCTTTGAGAACTTTCATACTAGAACAGGTACCTAAGAAAGAATGTCAAAGCTCAGGACCTCAAAGAGGAAAGAAGAGATGTTTTTAAAAAGCCAGATAAATATAATAAATTCATCACTAGTAAGGTACTACATTTGCTCAGATATTTATGTTTATGTAAACTACTTTATATGATTATCTGATTTCTATTTTAGCATCAAAAGTAGCCACAGTGTTTTGCTCTTAGAATAACCTATGCCTGTGACTAAGCTTGGTGGCTCAAACTGTATCACCAGAGACACAGAGACGGAGGGGATTGTGGCGTTCTTATCTCTGTGGTTCCTGTAGCCTGGGACAGTGTCTGGCACACAGCAGGTAGTTATTACATACTTGTCTCATGGAAGGATGAACGAGAAAGATGAGTTCCACGCTGCATCTGACCTTTTTAGTCCTTATGTCTGTGAGTGGAAAGGAAGACAGGAGAGGTCAGAAGTGGACCATGCAATTTCCTTCTCAGAGAAACAGAGGGTTATGGGGGTGAGGAGATGCTTCAGCATTCTGACAGCACCCTGACTCTAGGGCCTCGAGGGGTCTTCCCACGTTTCTTTAGAACTAACAGTAGGTCCAAACCTATCAAAGAGTAATATTATTCTTTAGCATTTCATTGCTTTCTTCAAAAAGTATTTAAGCATTTCCGTGTCTAAAGCATTGGCTACAGAGGGTGGAGTGAGGTGATTTGAGAACTAAGCAAACACTCAGAGAAGACTGGAGAGGAGGGGAGGAGAGAGAGGGAAGAAGCGATTGGAGGAAGTGTTTGGATCCCAGATGCCTCCGGCTATGGTTACTTCATTCATGCCAGACAGCTGGCTGGTTGAAGCCTGGGCTGACTCTCCCTGTAGGAAAGGCGCTGCAGGAAGGGAAGCCCCTCTAGTCCCCTGGGCTGTGACCCTGGCATCTGTCCCACGCCTCACACATAGCTCACACTGCTCACAGGCTTCAGCACTCAGAAGCCACTTTTTGTGAGGTGGCTTTTGCTCCCAGATATCCAGGCAGCCAGGGTGAAGGAAGCTTCTTCCCTCTTTATGAACCTGAGCAACCTCAGGCAAAGAAGCTGCAAGGACGGGGAGGGGTGATTCGTTGCCAAAAATGGAGGTTTTAGACTTCATGTTTTCTAACAGAAAGAAAGAAATGGAGGACGAAGACAGCCCGTGAGCACAGAAACTGCTGGAGAGGAATGCTGAGATGCATTTGGTCATGTGACCAGGACACCTTGTGTCGCCTCAGCAAATCCCCTGGTGTATTGGAATGAACTGTGTCTCCTTGTCCAAACCTACTACCTCTGCATATGACTCTGGAAATGGAGTCTGATAATGGTTTGGATGAGGATGGCCTCCCAGAGGCTCATCCATTTGACGTGTCGGTCCAAAGCTGGTGGAATTGTTTGGCTCATGGTTATGTCTCAACATGTCAGCTCTCAGCCACTGCTCCACTGCTCCACTGCCCTGCTGCCTGCTGCCTGCTGCCTGCTGCCTGCTGCCTGCTGCCTGCTGCCATGCTCTCACCATGATGACCATGGACTTTAACCCTCTGGAACAGTGAGCCCCGGTTAATGTTTTCTGTGATGAGTTGCCTTGATCATGGTGTCTTTCTGCAGCAATGGAGATGTAACTAAGAAAAAGCCTTTCAAAAAGCAATTATGTTGGGACTAGAGAGATGGCTTAGGGGACAAGAGTGCTTGCTACTCTTGGGAAGAACCCACATCTGGTCCCCAGCATCCACATCACAATTAACAGTCATCAGTAATTCCAATTCCAGAGGACCGGATGTCCTCACTCTTCAGGGACTACATGCATGCGGTGCATAGATATATACAGGCACAACATACATACACATAAAATTTTTAAAAATATATTCTTTTTAAAGAACAAGGCCATTATGGGAGTCCCTAATTCAACCTCATTAGAGACTCCAGTGGCGAATATGTAGAGGGATCGACCCCAAATGGGTGGCCTCTGCAAACCAAGGAGGCAGGCCTTCTAAGGAACCAGTCCTGTTGGCACCTTGAACTTGGCCTTCTTTAGAAGAGGGAGGAAACAGAGTCCTGTTATTTAAACCATTTAGCCTGTGGCACAGGGCTGTGGCAGCCTGGGAAGCTAACCCTGGCACAAATCTCCTCCCGAGGTCTGCATGAGGTGCCCTGGAGGCTCCCTGCTGCAGCATGGCACATGCCCGCTGTGTCCCCACTGTGTCCCCATGCTTTGTTCCTCCCCTCACTTAGTCATTACATGAGAGTAGTAATTGAGGTTTTCCCAAATGCCAGAAGCTATATGCAGCTTTATTGCCGATTACTTCATTGAATTGTTAATGTAAATGAGACGCAAAAGATATTAACTTGGCTAGGGATATAATTCAGTTGGTAGAGTGCTTGCTTCACATGCAGGAAGCTTGGGGCTCAATCTACCCAGTACCACACAAAACAGCGTGGTAGTGTGGGCCCGTCATACCTGCACTCTGAACATAGAGACAGGAGAATCAAATGTTCAAGGTCACCCTTGATTGCATTGCAAGTTTGAAGTCAGCCTGGGCTACTGTGTCCATGAAGTCACTGAGAGCATGTAGCAACCAGGGTAGAAGCCCAGACACGTCAAGTTCAGGGCCATAGCTCCACATCTTGGCAGTTCCATCGGGTCTTTTAAAGACCAAGAATGTTACCTGTGTTTGCAGCTCTCCTTTCCAAAGTCAACTAAATCCTCCCAGCCGCGCACTGATTAGTGTGTACATCTTTGATGCAGAGAGAGAAAATATACACCCAGATCTGACTCTTTGTTTACTGGGTCTCAGCCATCAAACCCTTAATCCACCCAACATGACTGAGAGGCTAACAAAGAGGCAAATACATCCCAAAGAGTCAACTGGGAAACCGTTTAAGTAATCATTACTGCTCACCGAGCGAAGGGCCAGTTTGTCACTTGAACTCAGCTTGGGGAGGACCATACTGTCCGGAGAGCCGTGTCAATATCTATTTTTTAATGAGATATATTTATAATTAGATTATTTATAACCTCCTCGTGAGCATTTGTTTTCTTTCCAGAATCAGAGGCATTTTAATAGATTGGCTACGGCACCAGAGACGGGAAACAGCTGTGCCCAGTTGTCTACGGAACCGGAGAAGCCTGTCTTCTCCTGGTTGGGGGCCTTGCTACACTTAAGGAAGACAGTAAGTGCACCCCTGGGCTTTGGCTCCTGTTTCTACAAGAGATTCATCACTCCTGGGAGAGATAGGGTGTTGAGGTAACTGGAAGGCTTAGTATGTACAGAAAGAAGCCTTCTCTGGAAATCCCTACGATTAAATCAAGTTGACTAGTATTTATTACCCACCTAGTACAAAGCACAGATTCCCTTGTTTGAGATATGCCATTTGTTTAAAATATTATTGAGCAATTTGTTTTAAATTTCCTCCTAAATCCTTTTCTTTGCTAGAAGAAATCTTAGCAATCTGTCGTCTGATCCTCTTCCTTCAGAGGTGAGGAACATGAAATGCAGACTTCATAGGGAAGGGATTTGCCCATGGTCCTGGCTGCCAGGAGACCAGGGTCATCTGGCATAATGACCCAGTGGTCCCAGCACACTCTGTAGCAGTTGTGTCTTTATTAGAGTACCAAGTCAGAGGGGGCTTATCACATTGTGACAAGCAAGTGATGGTCTGGAACCCATGAAAATAACCAAAATCAATACGAGATGAAAAATAAACTCCTTAAAAATCAAGTAGCAAGGATTCTAGCTGAACAAAAGAAAAGGGTTTTTTTTGTTGTTGTTGTTTTGGTTTGGTTTTGGTTTTTTGCATGTGTCTTTGCATTTATACGTGTGTGGGCATGTGTGTGTGCAGATGCGTGTGCACGCACATGTGTGTACTTGCTTATGGAATCCTGAGGAGCCTCTGTGACTGCTACCATACACTGAGGCAGAGGCTCTCCCTGAACCTAGAGCTCACCTTTCTGCTAGTTTGGCCTCCCAGCTTTTTGGCAGAGATTTTTTTTTACTGCTGCTTCCCATGCACTTGGATTATATATGGGTTCAGTGGCCTAGTGGCTTTCATGTGAGCACTGGGAATCCAAACTCCAGTCTGATAGGTCTCAAACCTGGGACAAACGGCTGACGTGCCTATTCAACATACCAATCAAAGTGGACCTGGCTGCCGGCTTCTCCCAGCATCCCTCGGTCCCTATTTATTACAGGGTCCTTCTGGCTGGCATAACCCACCCCCTACCCTAAACTTCTCCAGCCCAGGGGCTTCCTCTAAATGCCCTCCTCTATGTACGCCAGCCATTTTTGGTTACCTCATCCTCTTTCGAGCCTCCTGACCTCTTGGCTTCCAGGTTCCACTCTTTTTCCTTCTCTCTCCTCCCCCATATCTTTACATAGTCAGGCTCAGAGTCATGGCCACTCTGGACCTCTCAGATGTCCCTGTGCCTGGCTATGTCTTCCTTTATCTACAGTGAACCTTCTCCTCCACCGTCCCCAGCAGCACACGTGTCCTTTCCTTTTTATTTCCTTTTTCTTTCCCTTTTATTCTCTGTCCTCCTCTGGATTGCTCACCCAGCACTTTGCACACTACATCTTCTCCATTACTCACGCTCCCAAGGTTTGGTTTGCTTTTCCCTTTTGTTTTGTTTTTCCTTTGTTTTTGTTTTTGTTTTTTTGTTTGTTTTTTTTTTTTTGAGTGCCAAAGAGACAAAATATCAAAATAAGTAAAACAAAAGAATATGTAACTAGAAGTTCTCAAAGAATTTTAGATATACACCTATCTTCATTGAAGGGTCACTTGCCACAAACAGGAAGCTGGGACAGATAATGCCTCCATCTCTCCCAACTCTATCACAATTCATCTGATTCTCAGAACTTTCTAGAAGGCTCAGGATGAACACATTGCTGTGCCAAGTCCATCTGTGTCACTACCTTAATGTTTGTAGTCTTGTTATATCTTTAAAAAAATGCTTTTGTCATGGGCCAGATCCTGAAATTTCTGAAGGTTAGGCTTTTAGGATTAAAATAATAATAATGTCAGAGGTGAGATGCCAAAAGATTAGCATCCTGGCAGCAGCCAGAAGTCATGGTAAAAAGCCCATCAGGGCCTCAGAAGGCTACCACAGCTGTAGACCAGTGAGGTCCTAATGAGCAAAGCAGCAGCACCCGGCACGCAGGCCTACCCACCACTTCTTACGTCATCTCCTACATCTAGGTCACTTGAAGTTAGATTCAGATCAGAAGCAGCGTCAGGTCAGACACTGAAAACAAGAGTTAGAGATGCCCAGATTACCTTGAAAGAGGCCCTTACTGGCAACCCGCCCTCCCTGAGAGCTATATTAACACCCAACCGTCACCCTGCAAGCATAGAGAAAGAAAGCTTTCCGTAGAAAGGGGCCTCCAACCACAGTAAAGAGAAGCCTTCCGTGTGTCAGAAATGAGATAACACCAGAGCCCTAGAGCACCAAGGGATCCACTCCTGCTGTTTTGCAGTGTCTTTTCAAAAATATCTTTTAAAAGGGGGGTGGGGGGCAGCTTTGCAATGTTCTTAAGCAAATGCCAAGAACCAACTAGGTTCCTCCCCTAAATGCTCTTCAGTCCCTTCCCTCTTCTTCGGAGACTCATCTCAGTATCTGATTTTTCACTGAGGTCAAGCAATGGCCAAATACGTATTACTGGAGAATCTGTCTCCAGGGCACCAGCCTTAACTCACAGAAACGGAGAGCTAACCAGGCAGTTTCCTTTGGACCTGCAACTATTACTCTGTTCAAGATAAATTTCATGGCTGTCAAATAGAGTGAGACCGAGTTACACACTAGCCTCTTGGCCTTCTCGTGTTGCAGACACTTGCCTCCTCCCAGGCTTTGATTTAACCTTCTGTGTCCAGAGAGTTTAGCAAACGTACCAACTGCTGGAAGAGCAAAGCTAACAGGAAACCTCAGAGGTTAAGTCCTTTGACTCAGGCTTCCCCAGACCTGTTGGGAACTCAGATGAAAGCATGTCCCTGTTGCCAGGAGTCATGGACGCAGTACGTTTTACTGGCCCCCAGTCGTGCCCACACCCTCTTATCGTTTTTGAAGGCAAAAGAAAGCAGAGAGCTTAGAGTTGATAAAATTTCCTTCCATCACTGCCTGAGCTAGATTAAGTTTCTGCTTCTATTAGTACACACTCACTCACACACATTCACACTCACACACACACACACTTTCACACATATATACTCACACACACACACTTTCACACATATATACTCACACACACACTTTCACACATATAAACTCTCACACACACACACCTCACACACACATATACTCACATACACACACCCTCACACATATGCAGGCACTCACACACACACACTCACACACACTTTCACACATATATACTCATACACTTACATACCTCACACACACACTCACACAGACACACACACTTACATACACTCTCACACATATATACTCACACACACACACCTCACACACACATATACTCACACACACCCTTATACATATGCAGGCACTCTCACATACACACACACTGACACACACTTTCACACATATATACTTACACACTTACATACCTCACATACACACTTACACAGACACACACACACTTACATACTCTTACACATATATACTCACACACACACCTCACACAAACATATACTCACATACACACACCCTCATACATATGCAGACACACACATTCACACTCAACACACACACTCACTTACACACACTCTCACACGCATATACTCTAACACATACTCATTAAGAAAAGAAGCCTACTGGTCTTCCCTCCTCTGTCTTCTGGATAAATAAGTACACAAGAATACACATGTACACAAATATGCACATGTCACAGATGCTCGGGGTAGAACTAGTCAAATAATCAGAGTCTCTTTTAAACACAACTGAGCGTTGCAGAAGGAAGGGTGAAAACACTGAGTGCCAGAGGTTGTTGATAATGATAACAAAACAGTGCCTTCTGGACGAGGCAGGTGCACATGTAGACTCACAGCGGTTGTGACAGAGTACAGGAGACCTGTGCAGACTCATGTCAGATGAAATCCCAGAACAAAAAGAGAAGGTGAATATCAAGTCTCACCCCTGACCAAAGGCAACTGATGGAACGCAGGTAGGGTCTCTTGGCCACTTCCTGCCTTGTTTATCCACCGCCCAAATGTAGGCTCTGTCACTTGTGGCACACTGGAATCTTCATTACTTAGGACTGTTGGTCACAGGAGTCAGGGACTCAACGGAAATGTCCTTATGCAAGAAAATGTCCCTGGGGACTGGCTGCTTCCTTTTGGAGCCCACAACTTTTGCCAGGCTGTCCTCTGGATGCAGTTCCTCTGATGGGGACCCACTCCTTCTCCTCTGGCCTGGGAATCCTGTGGCTCTGAATCTAGGCCAGACACATATCTAGCTGTTTCTCAAAGTCTAACCCGCGCCACCATAGTGAGACCCTTAAAGAAATCTTACTTGATTCCACACCTTCAATGTGCCCTTTTTTTACCTGCTGGGACCCCAACTCCTCTCCCTACCTTGGGATCTCCCTTCTGGCCCTAAATAAACTAGCTATGGCCTGTTCCTACCTGCTGCTTCTTTGCATGGAGTGGTGCTTAGTAATACCAGTTAAACGGTACAACTGTGTTGTCAATAACAGAGCCAACCTCCATCTCTAAGAAGCTGATTTTCTTGAAATTTCAAACGTTTGTGTTAGAAAAAGTGAGCTCTTGGGAAACAGAATCCCATTTTCATTTGACAAGCTGTTTTTTACTACAGCCATTGTTCCCTATATTAGCTGCATAATTAAAACATATTATGCCTGGGGTACCTTTGTAGTAATCAGCCCTCCTACACACACACACACACACACACACACACACACACACACACACACACACAAAATGTGTTTCATGGATCCCTGAGTGATTTGAAAGGCCACCTAGGTTACAAATCCCAGTTCTTGACAGTGACACCTTCTCTTTCCCGAGGTGGTAAATCTCTGCCTTGGTCATAGGGAGGCTGCAAAGGTGAAGGAAAGAGAATGTGGTTTACAGAGAGAAGAGAAGCCTATCGATGTATTTGAAAACATTTTTCCCTCTTCGAATATGGGAAATTAAGTTGCTGAAATATAGAGAGCAGGTGAAGAATCACAAGTTTGAGGCCCCAATTTACCACAATGGTTTTCAGTGAGGAGGCCCAGCAGGCTGCATGTGAGACTTGGCTGAGGAACCCTGGGACTCTCTCCAGAGGTTCAATTCTACCAGGGCCACCAAGGTGGGACCTAGGAGGTAATATTTTTATTTGATTCCAAGTTGAACCTAATGTGGACGAGGCTGAGGATCACAGTAGAAATAAGATAATTTTTCTAAATTTAGATCATTACTTCTTGTTTTTTCTTAAACACTAAGGATGTTCAATTTTTTCATAAATATACCTGGACACCTTGGGAAATAGGATAAATGGTTCTGATTGTAAGACTGGCTATGCATTTCTTTGCAATGAGACAAATATGGAGGGAGGAAAACTGAACCAAAAAAGTAGTCTCCATGATGAATTGCTCACACGTAGTCATTGGTGGCTAACCTGTAGCCTTGCAGGGTGACGCTGGCACCCGTGTCTGGATGCACCACCCTTCACTGAAGTTGTGGCTTTCCTGAAAAATGGGTCCCATATGCTATGAGTTCTGTGAAAGATGTTTTTCTAGCCAAAGTATGTGACCAGTTAAAAGTTTTGTGGAAGGCGTTTCCCATTCATAAGGTGAAAAAGAGTAGTTCACAAGGCTTCTGGAAGAAAACGGAACCCAGGGTGCTGGGGCCGCAGTAGGGAAACAGCATAAGTATTTATTGACTCTTGAGATCCCAAGTCCCAATTTTCCTTTACGTGTCTGAAGATCATACAGAAAGGCACCTCTGTGTTGGCTCATGGAATCACTGAAAAGGAAACAGATTCCTTAATGGTACTGTGTGAACCTCAGGCATCTTTTCGAGTATGCTTTTAACCTGGCAAAACCAGTAAGGCATGCAGTGGAGAAATGTCTCTATTGGTCAAGCACTTGCTTTTTAAGTGTGAGGACCTGAGTTTGGTCCTCAGAACCAACATAAAAATAGAAGTTTTGGTGGTATGTACTTGTAACAGGATCACATACACACACACACACACACACACACACACACACACACAAATAAAATGAAACAACTTAATATAACATAAGATCTAGCCTGGGCACTAACTAGCTGCATGGTGTGGGCAAAACGCCTCCTCTCCCAGGCTTCAGTTCTCCCCATGTACAGTTAGGCTAGTTTGGTAAGGTTCAGCCTGGATGCTCAGCACAATGCCTAGGGAGGTAACAAAACACCTCAGTGTTTAGGTGTTTCTGATCTAACCGGCTTGGCGCGGGTCCTGGACATTGGTACTGAGTGAATGAATGTGGTGGGGAACTGAGGGTCACTGCAGTGGATGTCCCCAAACTCCTTTCAGCTCTGACCTGCTTTGGGCTGAGTTCTCATTATCTCGGAGCCTGAGCTATCAGGAGAAATAAGCAATGAATGGTGGGATAGTCAGGAAGAACATTCCAGGCTACTGCCTCATCTCAGAAAAGGTCTACCTTTTAAAACTGGAGTGCATCTATCCATCAACAAAAAAACCCAATGGTGACAAAGTTAGGTCTGTAACATGCTGTGCCCATGATGTGTACTCTCTGAAAAGATATTCAACAGTTCATGGCTCACCTTCCATGTACCCCAAAAGCTACTAAGTTTGGGCTAGAGAGATGGCATGGGTGAGTGAAGTGTCTGCCATATAACAATAAGGACTCAAGTTTTGGATTCCCGGCAATCATGTAAAAAGCACAGCATAGTGGCATGAACTTGCAGTCTCAGCACCGAGGTGCCACACACAGAGAACACCTGGGCTTGCTGGCCAGCCAGTCTAGATAACATACAATCTCCGAAGGTCAGTGAGTAACCTTGTCTCAAAAATTATGTAGAAGTTAGGCACGGTGGCATACAACTTTAATGCCGGCACTTGGAAGATAGAAGTAGATGGATCTATGAGTTTGTGACCAGCCTGGGCTACCTAGCAAGTTCCAGACCAGCCAAGGCTGAATAGTAAGACTCAAAAACAAAACCTGCAAAGTAACTGGCCAACATGCAGAGAATAAGAAACTTCAGAGTGATCATCTACACGTTTTCTCTCAAGGCTCTGGGCACACAGAAGAGAGGGAGAGATTGTAAAAGTCAGAGATGAAGGGTGACCTCAGAGAAACAGTGTTTTCTGTACAAAACAGGGCGGACTCACTTATGGACACACGGCAATTGTGGCAATGCACATAAGACCTTTGCGAGCCCAAGCCAGACAAAATCCCAGCATGGAAGACAGGAATTGGACCAAAGTCCCAGCCCCTAAATAAGGAGTCACTGGCATTCGGCTGCTGCTGGGAGAGGGAGAATCAGTTTTATTTAATGGTGTGACACCTGGTACAGGGACCACACTCCAGGGCAGGCGCCATCCCCAGTAGTCAACCAATACAACTGAACTCAGTGAGCTTTGAAAGGAGAAAAAGAGAAAAAATCGTGTTGGATGTATAGTGAAATGAAGGAGCCACTGGGACGAGTGGAGGAAGGGAAAGAATATGAACAAAGCCACTGCATACAATTCCCAAAGAATGAATGAAAACGTTATTTTAAAAATAGTAATGTGAAGAATGACCAAGGGAGGGAGACACCCAAAGTCAACTTCTGTCTTCCATGTACACATGTACTCATGTGCCTTCACACATGCATACACGCGCGCGCGCACACACACACACACACACACACACACACACACACACACACAAACCTACCAAGCTAGCTAGATGGTGATTTAAATAGCACCAATTTTCTGCCTTCAGCTACAGTCTTTCCCCATGTCATTTCAACATGTAGGCTAAGGGCCACATGTAAGGGCTGGTTCCTAGTTCTTCTTTAAAAGATGTGTGTGTGTGTGTGTGTGTGTGTGTGTTATAAATGTATATACAGTGTGTGCAAATGTATGTATAGTATGTGTGAATGTATATATAGTATGTGTGAATATATGTATACTGTATGTGAATGTATATACAGTGTGTGACTGTATTATATGTGTGAATGTATGTATAGTGTGATTGTATGTATAGTGTATGAATCAAATATAGCATGTGTATGTGTGTAAATGTATGTATAGTGTGTGAATGTATGTATAGTGTATGTGAATGTGTGTATAGTGTGTGATTGTATGTATAGTGTGTGTGAGTGTATGTCTAGTGTATGTATATGTATGTATAGTGTGTATGTGTTGTATTGTATACTGTGTGTATATGTGTGTGAGTATATAGTGTATGTGAATTGTGTATAGTGTGTGTGACTGTACGTATAGTGTGTATGTGAATGTATGTATGGTATGTGTTTCAGAGGAGGGTGTCAGATCTCCTATAGCTGGAGATAAGGAGTTTGTGAGTTGCTTGATGTGGGTGCTGGGGTCTGAACTCGGGTCCTCTAGAAGAGTGGTATTTGTTCTTAACCATCAAGCCATCTCTCCAGCCCCAATTCCAGATCCTTCTTGTGGATTTTGGAGATAGAGTCTAGCTGCTTAGAACTCACAGAGTTCTTGACCCAGTCTTCTGAGTGGAGTGATTACAGGCATGCCCATGCTTGCCTTGGGTCCTGTTTGGGGTTAGATTGTTGCTAGCCTAAATCTTGTCTCCATTGCACTACTCACTCATCACAGCATCAAGAGGACACCCCAGGGCTGGAAACCCCTCAGGCAGACTGTGAGGAGAACTGAGTCCACCCTGGTCTCAGGGCTGTTGTATTCTCCCAGCCACAGGGCCACCCCGAGGCATGTGGGTAGCCGGCTTCAGCATCTCATTTAAACACTTAACTAGTACACTGTGGAGAGCAAACCAAAGGAGAATAAGCTCCAAATAATCTAAGACCATTTGAAAACAAGTCATTAGATAAAGTTATAAAATTATGGAGTTATGAAAATGACTAGACTCCATGACACAGTGACCAACTACACAATTAAAGCCAGTATAAAGATAGCTAGGTCTTGATATTCTGGTCAGTTAATGACCATGCATATTGACTCTGTCGTCCACGTAATTACTTCAACCTGCGCCTCCTTTCAGCAATAAAGACAGACCTTCTCTGTGTTCAAACTGACACAGATGCCTTCCAGTCTGCAGGTTAGCACGAACATGTTAAACTCCACCTGACAGGAAATATGACACTGGCTCAGTGTTAGGTTGGTTTAAATGGTTTAAATGGGGGACAATTTAATTAATTTGATTGCCTGGAGAGCTAACTTCACTTTTACCAGCTTTGGAAAACTCTGTCAAAAAAAAAAAAAAAAAAAAAAAAAAAAAAAAAGCCTCTACCAAGGTCCCTTCAGTGCACAAAGGCGTTCAGGAAACCAACAGGTCCTTGTATGGAATTTAACTAGGGTTTCTGCTTGTTCACACACTCCTCATTCTCGAGATTTTTTTTTTTTAATTATATTTAGTAAGACTATTTCTTACTAAATTTATTTCATGAGTTTTATCATTAGCCGTTATGAAATTGGCCTGAATCTTTCCCGTTTCAAGGTAAGACACCAGAGAGTCCAAGAAAGACTCAGGGACTGCTTTAAACATGTCCTGCCATTTGGGATGTGTTTAAAAGCCAGTTGGGTGGGTTTCTGTTTGTTTGTTTGGGGGTGTGTTGTCATTTGGCTACTCTGCCAGCTGTCACTCGCTACATCCATCTCCTTCTCCTGATTCACCCTCCCATGCCTGAGAATATGTCCAGTGGACTCTCCAGCCCCACAGACCAAATGACACTCAGGATAAGTCCACTCTTAGAACACAGGAATGTTCTAAGAAATAGAAACAGCCTAGAAATAGGCTAGCAACAAAAACTAAGCCATATCTGGGGATACCGGACTGCAGATAGAGTGTGTTCTCTGCACTATAACGTTTATTGCTGGTGGGCAGGATAGCTAGCATAAGGCTAACTCCAGCATTTGTCCCTAAGACTCTTGTTCACTTACCACAGACAGATCTTGAGCAAGTTCCACAAACTAATGAGCTTCAGTTTCTTCCACTGTAGGCTGGAAAAAGTCAACACCCTGACTACTGTGGTGATGTTGAGTCCCAAAGCATAGGAAAACTTAAGAAGTTGGTTGTCTTGCCTTTACAGTTACCTAGACAACCAAATTTACAGCTGAACTTACCCCTCTAAAACAGCGGTTCCCAACCTGTAGGTCACAACGCCTCTGGAGTTAAAAGACCTTTTCATAGGACCACTGACGACCATCCTGCATATCAAATATTTACATTGTGATGCATAGCAAATTTAGTTATGAAGTAGCCACGAGAATGATTTTATGGTTGGAGGTCACCACAACATGAGGTGCTGTATTAAAGAGAGACAGCATTAGGAAGGTTGAGAACCGCTGCTCCAACAGAACCTTTCTCTGACCATGTTTTGTAAACAGCTTGGTTTCTCAGTGAGTGCTTTTAACGTTTCAAATTTTCAAAGCTTTGCAGAACAAAACACCAGCATGAGCTAGGCCAATGTGGCTATCACCTGGGAAACCCAAAGAGATGCAGCCTTGAGTGGCTCTTCAGCCCAATTCTCGGCCAGTGGGCAAGGCAGATACGGCTTCATGAAATGTCCTGGGGAACTTCTAAAGGAAAGCCAGCCTTGTTACTCCCCATACAAGCTTCAGAGTAATGCTGGCTTAAGGAGAAGGCACGTTGGTGTACTTTTTGGAGGTAGCATTAGCAGTTAGGTTTAATTTGTGGTTAGCTCATAGTGGATGAGATTCTTCCAATATGTTAGAAGAGAGAGAAAAAATTTTAAAACATTTTTAAAAGGCCCGAGCCTTGCAGACTTTTCCTTCCTATACAGCAGTTGTTCTCAATCTGTGGCTCGTGAGGTTGAGCTGAGGTTTGTAAAGCACTTGGTTGAACACTCTGTATGTTCTATGTTCCCTCGTTACACTAGTTTGGGATTCTATCGTTGCTATTCAGTTGTTCCACAGAATTTACACCACCTGCATTAGACATGGTGGTGTCAAAAGAAATGCCCTACAGACCCTGTCTTCAAGATGGCAGACGACCAGGGTGGAGGACAGCCATGCCGATATGTTCTCAACTTTTTAAACTAAGATCCGAGTAAAATGTCGTGGGTACCCAATAGCCAGCCAAGGCAAGCTTCCCAGAGGAGACTTTATGAAGTGAGGAGAAATTGGCCAAGTAAAAAACCAAGGGTTTGTGAGGCAAAGAAAAAAATGCATGCGGAGCCTGAGTTGGTGAGAGGCACAGCTGACTAAGTAGAGGCCACCCAGATTGTCAGCAAAAAGGGACCAGAGGACAGAGAGCTGGGGGCTGGCCATCAAGTGAGGTCCTAGAAAAACATTCTGCCTGCACCACTTCCTGCATGTCTAAGATTTGTGTAGTTCTCACTCAATATCAAAGCAATTTCTCTTCACTGCAGACAGAGAACATCACAGAAAACCATAACAGGTCAAACTGCAGAGAACGCTGATTGTGTGGTGTCTAGCCCCTGTGGGTATATCTGCAACACTCTGAACCTAAGGCCCCACCCCGGGGATAGATATATCTGCAATACACAGAAGGCCCAGCCCCAGTGAGTATATCTGCAGCACTCTGCACATAAGGCCCCATCCCAGTGGGTATATCAGCAACACTCTTACACATAAGGCTTGGGAAACATTGCAGAAGAGGGTGTGGAGAAATTTTAAGAGCCAGAAGAACCAGGAAATCTGCTATGAGATTGTGTCTCCTAGAAATGACAGGGAAGCATCATCCATGGTCCCTCAAGAAGGTTGCCTAAACAGGGCCTGAACAAGTGTAAGAGCAACAGACACGCTAACATGGAAGGGGGAGATCTCACAGGCCCCACCCCTAGAGCAAGAACACAGGCAACAAAGAAATGCTGAGAGCAGGCAAAATAGTCTCCCCTAGGGACGAGCCCTGTAATTGGTTATCCTTATATAACAAAATCAAAGAAAAAAAAATAGGCCATGAACTTGAGAGAAAGAGAAAGAAATGAGGGGCAAGGGAGGGGTTGGGAAGAAAAGGAGAGGGGAAATGGTATGATTATATTTTAATTTTTAAAAAAAGAATTAAAAACTGAGGGAGAAACAAAGAACATTCCACAGAGAAATTAACTGGAAAAAAAAAAAAACAACAACAACAATTAAGCCACTGACTCAGCACTGATGTAGTGAAACATGGGAGTCAATAGACTTGGGTGTGGATGTGATGTGACTGTTATTCTGAGGATGAAGAAGCTGAAGTTTAGAAAGAGGAGGGGGACCTCAGTGTGGAGCAGGGATGAACCGCACACTGCTTAAGGGAAAGTAGCAACCCCACTCCACCCATTACAAATTGAGCCCTCTGGGCAATGGGAAGCTGGCCACCTGCCTCCAGAGCCCCAAGGGCTATCAGCCCACCTGGAGAGAAGTCATGGTATAGTAAGCAGGAAAGAGCTGCTGCTGCCGTGTCTGAAAACAGTATCATATAGATTTGAAAATATATACAGAAGACATTAAAACAGGGGGAGACTGTTGGTGGGAGTTGGGTAAAGAAGGGTAAGTCGCTCATGTTTTATTTCATATGTAGGAGAAAAGGGGGGATGGGGAGGGGGATGGGGAAGGAGAGAGAGAGAGGAAGATAACAGAAAGACGGAGTAAGGGGTCACTGAGAAGAGGAATAAGAGAGGGTACTGGGCTGGATATGAGCAAAGTAGATGACACACATAAGAAAATGCCCAAAATTAACTTTGTTGGAGATACTGCTGTTATATACTATACAAGCTGACTTCTGTGAAATTCTAAGTATTGCAAGTTGGTCTGTAATGACGGGAAACCAGTGCGTGGCCATGGGAGGGCAGAAGCAGAAAGAGGGATATAATGATGTCAAAGTCACTGAGCTGTGTGAGACTGTGCCTAAATCGTGCCCCTCATAAAACTGGTTTTAGCAGGGTGAGGTGATACATGCCTTTGATCCCAGCACTAGGGAGGAAGAGGCAGGCAGATCTCTGTCTGAGGCCAGCCTAGTCTACAAAGTGAGTCCAGTACAGTCAGGGGTCTGTTACACAGAGAAACCCTGCCTTGCAGAACAAAACAACAACAAAAATGATTTTAGGGGGAAATGCCAGAGACCAAGAATTAATCTTTTTGCCAGTAAGAACACGCCTTGACCATCCTCTCTCTACACAGAGACATGGTGATGGATAAGAAATAAAGGTCATACATGGGGGTCCTGAATAATAATGTCCCCAGCCTCACACTGAAATCATCTCAGTGCAGACATTCTGTTCTCACCTTTGGAACATGCTTGTGGATGGAATTTGGAAAATGAACATGAGCTTCCGAGCGACAGCTCCCGTCATAATAAAGAGAAGAATATCCAACTGTTGGAAATAATGATGCAAGACTTTGATCCCAGCACACACACACACACACACACACACACACACACACACACACACAGCTCAGAGAGAGACAAAGAGGTGACAACTGTCCTGGTGTGGACACAAGTACCCAGAAGCCTTCTAGCTGAAAGTCATTAAGTCATTGTTAATCCTGCAATACACCAGAAAAAAACTCTACCATTTTGGGCCAAATTTAAAGCAAACATTTATTAAATATTAATTACTGACCAAGAGATGGACTTTGGCCAAGACCATTACCCTAGAATTTCCCAGCTGGAATGGTCTTGAGTCACATGTTGCAGGAACTTACAAGGACAAACTTGTAGGCCACCATACTCTCCCATGAGGCTTTGTCATTTCCCAAGACTAAAATTCCCAGCATTCCAGGAAGTTACCTGGCTCCTGGGCATGTGAGAAGACCAAATTAACTTTGGGGATTGCATTAGCCCTGCTCTAAAATACGAAATCCCACAGTGGGTAGATCAAACTTGTACATGGTGACATGAGTTCTCCATTCTTTCTATCTACGTGATTTTAGGATGTTGTGGACAAGAATTCAAACTATGAACATTTTCTCTAACAAAACCCAAGATGTTGACCTATAAAAGATAGTCAGGTGTGGTATCACATGCCTCTTATCTCAGAACTTGGGAGGCAGAAACAGCTGGATCTCTGTGAGTTCAAGACCAGCCTGGTCTACATAGTGAGATCCAGAACAGCCAGAGCTAGCTACATGGTAAGACTTTGTCTCAAAAGAAGAAGGAAGATGGGGAGGAGGGAAGAAATTAATAATGGTAGTAATAGTATAAACCAACATGTTGGTCACTTGCTATGTGCCCAGTCATGTTCTAAGTGCTTCACATAAAACCATTTAATCCTCACAATAGCTTTTATAATCCTTTGAATTGCAGGGATGATAAGTGCAAACACAGAGACTATATGTGCAGTGAGTGTGTGTAAATACAAAACCTGGATTTAGATCCAGGCTGCCTAAGTCTGATATGTCCTGTATATAATAACTGGATTATTGATGAATGAATAATAATTCCCATTTATTGAGCCATTATATGTGCCAATCATTGTATAAGTATATTTTCTATAAAGTATGTCATTTAGCCTTCCCAGTTTGACTGTCTGGGTCTAGACAGGCTGGTACACTAATTGTTTGTTAAGCTTCTGCCTATTCAAGAGTTGTAATGTTAGAATGTTTGTGTTTTGTTTTATTTATTTATTTATTTATTTATTTATTTATTACAGGTAAAGTAAGCTGAGAAGTTTTGACCAAAGGAGTAGCAGTAAAAATGGAAGTGAGAGGCGGGATGTAAGAAAGATTTCCAAAGTAAAAAGTGCCTACCATTGCAATATATAGAACAGGGGGAATAAGAAAAAAGAATCATCAGGACGACTCCAGTCTTTTTTAAAATGTGTTTTGCCTGCATATATGTCTGTGTAAGGGTGTCAGATCTTGGAGGTACAGATGGTTGTGAACTGCCAGACTGATGCTGGGAATTGAACCCAGGTCCTCTGGAAGATCACAAGTACAAATAATTATCCAGAGAAGAGAAAATGACAACAGAGCCTACCAATGAGACATTTCAGGGGTTTCTTAGTTAAGGTTCCATTGCTCTGAAGAGACACCATGACCAAGGCAACTCTTATAAAGGACATTTAATTGGGGCTGGCTTACAGTTTCATAGGTTCAGTCCATTATCATCATGGTGGGAAGCATGTCAATGTGCAGGCAGACATGGGGCTAGAGGAGCTGAGAGTTCCACATCTGACCCGAAGGTGTCCAGGAGATTGTCTTCCACCCACAGCAGAGGGTCTCTTCTCTTCGGCACTGGGTGGAGCATGAGCACTAGGAGCCCTCAAAGCCCGCCCACACAGTGACGTACTTCCTCCAAGGCCACACCTCCTAATAGCACCACTTCTAATGGGCCAAGCATATTCAAACCACCAAAGGGGTGAGCAGAAAAGGAACAGTGAAGGAACAGTGCAGAGGAGAGAGAGGGCAACGATGCCAGGAAATAAGTGTCTACCTGGAAATTACTAGGTGAGCAGCTATCAAATAGAGCCTCTGCTACAGGGAGGACAACTAGGACACAGTACTGGAGACTTGCAAACATCAAGACCAGGTCCAATGGGTGACTGGCCGCACCAGGTCAGAGCATCCCAGATAGCAGTAAGTAGTCCCGTTTGAGCTGGGCCAGGAATAAAATCAACCCCAAACTGGAGGTCAGGCTAGGTCTGCCCCTTAGGGAGCTAAGGACCCCAGGTTTCAGGTGGCAGGCAAAGGAGGCACGATGTTTACATGTTTGTCTCCAAGCGCTCATCCTCTACGGATCAGCTTAAAGCTACAGAAGTAAAATGCAAACCAGAAGCAAAACCTCAAGAGCTCAAGAGCAAACTGAATGGACAAAAAAAAAAAAAAAAAAAAAAAAAAAATCCTCCCATCTGTAGCAAGAAAGAAAGCAAAAAAACCTTCTTGCTGTCCCAGTGAAATTTCCACGCAGCTTGACAGCTGGCTGATGGCAGGCTGGCCTCTGACCCAAGGCTGGAGAATGACTGTGTCTTATTAAATGTCCACACAAGATGAGTGGCAAGAAGGACAAGTGGTCCAAGGGTCACTGTTTCATTTCCAAGCCCAAATAGTTCACAGTTGACCTTGAAACTATGGGAGATATTTTTCCCGTCAGGATGATAGAGAAAAGACAAAGTTCGTGACAGGGTTCTGAATAAGAACCATCGTTTCCACGTGAGATAGCTCTGGTTTTAATATCCCCTCAGGAGAAAACACAGAAAATTACGAGCTGAAGCAGAGAGACATGTGTATGCAAATCCGACCTGCATTCAGTGCACAGCCACTTGGCTCAGGAAGAGAACACGAGATCTGAAGTCAGACGCTTGACCTTCTTACGTGAGCTGCCCATTATTTATCACCACACCCTTTAAGTGGCATTGCCTGGGTCATTTCTTACATACTCTGCATCCAAGCCTATGTGATCATCCAAGCATTGCAAGGGTCTCCTTGCTAGTTCACCACACTTCATTTTTCATACAGAGGGATCAAGCTGAGCATTCCTGTGGGTGGAGACCCCAGCCAGGCCTCCCCCAGACCGCCTCTTTCAGTGTGATAAGTTCCCCCTGTCATAAATTATGTCACAACTGGAGGCTTTAACCTGGTGCCATCAGCTTTTCTCTTGGCAATACACCAGCCATGTCCCCTGAGGTAAATGAATTATTTTCAGAGTCCTAGAGGATTCCAAGGGGCAGGCAAAGCAGTAAAGAAGCCCCTCCAGTCAGGGCCAAATCAGCCTGCATTGCTATTTCTAAACCACAAGCTGACATCTCATTCTGGCGGTTTCCCCACTGAGAGATGCGGTATTTTCCAGTCCTCCACTTCACCGTCTGCCCCTCCCCAGTTCTTCCCACCTGTTGTCAAAGCAACAGCAGGCTAATTTACTGGGAAGTTCAATGAGAAGAGATGAAGCAGTGCAGGGAGGGGGAATGGTATTAAAATAAGAAAAGCACTCGGTCTGCACAGAACCAAGGTCTAAAGGATGCTGCAAAGGATGCTGCCTCTCCATGGCACAGGGCTGTTGCATCTCTATCTCCACTGTGCTGTTGGAAGGAGACGTGGCTTCAGAATGCATTCTCTGGCCTCAAAAACCTTTAGAAGTGGGGATGTTGGCATATGTCTATAATCCTAGAACTATGAGACTGAAGGGAAGAAAGATTGGGAGTTCAAGGCTGGCCAGGACTACGAAGCAAATTCATAGCCAACACAGGCTAAAAGAAGTTCTCAAAAACAAAAACAACAACAACAAAAAACCAAACAAGACTTCTTTTCAGGCCTGCAACATCAGAAAAGAGATGTAAGGATTCTGAATTCGTCTAGGAAACTGGCTTCCACCTGAGAATAGGAAAAGAGGCTGCCTGGGCCCCTTGGCTAATGGGGTACGACATGGGACCTCTGAATGCCCGAACTTAATCCCAGCTCTTCCCAGTTCCAGCCACTCTTCACAAATAAATTATTCCTTTTTGGTTACATCAGCAACTCCTTGTGTATGATGGAATGGATCAACCATGCAGACGATCCAGGCTGGCTGTTGGGACTGCCAAAAGAAAAGGCTCAATTGATCTAGTGTCTTTCATCTTATTGACAACAGTTTAATTGAGTCAAGCTGCATGTGTCTTGGGAAAGTTTCAAACATTGAAAGCTGGGAAATCACAGTGTTAGCCATTCCACCAGACACTGGGGCCTGGAACTATGCTGATAAGTGGAGCTTATAGAAACTATAGGGTGCATAATATATTTGAATGTTACAATAGCAATTACTACACTTTAGGAAAGGAGGTATAATATCGACTACTTGGTTCTGTCTGGACTCTTCCCCTAAGCGCAGATTCAGAAAATCCAGGGAGGCTAGAGTCTCTGGGATAGGGAGACTGTTTAGTAGGTCAAGTGCTTGCTACACAAACATGAGGAACGGCATACATTCACATCCCTCCCTAGCACACACATAAATGTCACGTGTGCGTGTCACCCTACGTAATCTCAGCATACAAAATCCCTGGAGCAAGCTGGCTGCCAAACTAGCTGAACCCTGAATTCAGTCAGAGACCTCGAGTACAGTTACTTTCCTGTCACCTCCATAAAACACCATGACCAAGGCAACTTACAGAAGGAAGAGTTTATTTTGGTTTCTGGTTTCAGAAGGATGAGAGTCCGCCACAGTGGGGAGTCATGGCAGGAAGAAGCAGGCGTGGTAGCTAGAACAGGAAACTAACCTTACCTTCATTGTTTGTGATTAAAGGTGTGTTGTGTCTGTATTCCAGCCAGAAGGATTAAAGGTGTGTGCTAAGGGTGAGCCACGCCACACCTAGAAACAAGTTTTTCCAGTAAAGAACACAGTCTTGGGGGGGGGGGGTCACAGTGTTCTCAATATCCTGTAACAGGGAGACATCTGATGTCAACATCTAGCCTGCATATGCAGTAATCCCTAATCCCTGTAACTGTTAGGTCTCAAATCTGGGACAAATGGCTAACTGAGGTACCCATTATCATATTAAAGCAGACCTGGTCACCAGATTCTCCCAGCATCCCTCAGTCCCTACCTGTTACAGGGTATAGCTGGCATACCCTGCCCTCTACCCTAAACTCCTCCAGCCCAGGAACTGGGCTGCCTTCTCCCAGCTGCCCTTCCCCCAGGTGCCCTTCACTATATAATCCAACCATATTGGTTACCTGATCTCTTTGGTTTATGCTTTTCCTTCCTGGCCTCTTGGTCTGGCTCTCCCCAATGGCCTCTTCCTTTTTACATTGTCTGGCTCAAGGTTGTGTCCACTCTGGACTCTCCCAGATGTCCCTGCTTCTGGTTATCTACAATAAACTTTCTCCTCCATTATGCCACAGGATCAACCACATCATTTCCTTTGTATTTCTTTTTTTCCCATTCAATAGCAACTTTCTGAAGGTGGTCCAATAGCTGTCTCCATTTCATACAGAGAGAACCTGCAGCTATCAGCTTGCCTGTTGTCTGTCAGAACCTCCTATCGCAGAGGACCTGACGTGTTTGCATAAATGCCCATCTACTGAGCTGCACACTCAGAGATCTTGACTCGACAGCTCTGGGTGAGATGTGGCGATAGACATTTCTAGCAAGGTCCCTGACATTGCTGGACCACGTGTGGAGAACCAGTTTCTGCTGCTTCTTCCTGGAAGAAAACCCTTCCTTCCTCCTGCATGGTCCTCTAACAGGGAAACAGAACTGAACAAAATCATCCTTTATTCTTAGTAATCTAAGAATAGTCAGTCACACCCATTTCAGGAGGCTTCAAGATCTTCCCAGACAGCATCTTGCTAAGATTTCAGTCAGACTTCTAGGAGTGCCTTGCCCCAGAGTCCCTCGTGGCCAATGGCTGGAAGATAGGAGCCAGGCTGTTACCTTCTCCTTAATCTCCTCACTCATCATCTTGTTGCTATGACATTGCTTCTAAATAATTGAATGTTATTAAACAAATAAGTCTCTTTGCTAAAAGTCTCTCTACAGATGTTTATAAAGTTGTATCTCTCCATGTTAACTTTTTTGGTTTGTTTTCGTTTTTAAACATAGTGGTTACTTATATAGCTCTAACTGTCTTGTAACTCACACTGTAGACCAGGCTGACCTTGAACTCACAGAGATCTGCCTGCTTCTGCCTCCTGAGTGCTGGGATTAAAGGCATGTGCCATCCTCACTCCCCAAGTTGATTTTAAAATATATTCATTCATCTCTTCCCTCCAGTGTAACTTCCACAACAGTAGGGTACATTTATATGGATATGTAAATCATATGCAGAAAATCAGAGCAAAGGCTAAAATTTCACCTCAGCAATTCTGTAGGACAAAGCAGGGTAAGGTTAGCACTCGGGAATGCAAGCACAAGACAAACTTGAAGAAAGACATACATCAGACTCTGAAGTGTACAGTTTTTTAGAGGTTTGTTGATATTGGAGACCTCAAATTACTTCAGTCAAAGAGATGTGTGGTAGTGTACATCTACATACCCAGCACCCAGGGGACTAAGCCTTGAAGATCAAAGGTTTGAGTTACAGAGCTAGAACATGTCAAAAAATATAAAGGAAAGGGAAGGAGAGAGAGAGAGAGAGAGAGAGAGAGAGAGAGAGAGAGAGAGAGAGAGAGAGAGAGAGAAAAGAAAAATGTTTCTATTATTAAAAGGCACACTTCATGAAGTGGTCGACAATGTTCTCCACGATAACTCCAAGTCAAATGCAATTATGTTTTTACAGGTCACTTATTAGAGCAACCCTCATAACATATTCAGACTAAATAGTTTACAAAATATAGATATGTCAGAGGCCGATGTATCAAGGCCAATGTTGTGCCTAAGGTGTTTGCAGCCTTTGAAGAATAAAAAACCCTATGTACTTTAGTTCTTTACTGTCTATACTTGAAAGCATATATACAACAAACTACAGCGACATTCCTCCCCCCATTCCTGGTGATTCTGGTAGTTTTCCATTGTCCAGCTTAACTTGTCAGTTTGGATTTGTGTTCTATATGTAAAGGTAGTCATTAGATTAGACACTCATCCCTCATTCTCTTTTCCAAAAGTTCAGTTTTTCTCAAAAGATTATTTTTAACAGATTTCTCATTAAACACTCTAATCAAATAATCCATTAGTTTCTCTTGAACTGTGCCACCCTGTATTATAATATTATTATAATATTGGTCTGACGTTGCTGGTATTCTAATGCTAATACTTGTTCCTCAAGATCTGGTTACCCTAGAGACGAGAGAGTCTGCATATAGACCCAAGTGATGCTTTGTGACCTGGCCCCCAAGTTATTTCTGACTGGTGAATAAAGATGCTGACAGCCAATAGCTGGGCAGAAGAGACATAGGTGTGTTTTAGGGTTCCTAGTCCTAGGCGGTCAGAGGAACATGAGGGAGAGAAGAAGGTAAGGAGGAAGAGAAAGTTGCTATGAGTTAGAAGTCAACAAAGCATGGCCCCGAGGGCCGGCCAACTGGAGTTAAGAGCAGCCCAGATGAAGCATAGTAAGTAATAACTCAGGTTATTGATGGGAAAATAGAGTCTAACAGCATAGAGGGTAGATATTTGCCCAGCTTTAGTGCCAATTAAGGCTTATTGTAAATAACAAAAGTCATGTGTCTTTTATCTGGGAATTGAGTAATCAAGGCAGAGTAGAAACTCCAGACTGGGATTAAAATTTTCTAAAACATTTCCCAGTTCCATTTATAGAATAATGAAACCTACTTAGACCTAGTGTCAAAGACTAAAACTCTAATCCTATTTATATAATTTCATGATCTACAGTGCTTCCTTAAATGGAAATGGTCCCCATAGGGTCAGGTGTATATATGCTCAGCCCCCCAATTGGTGAACTGTTTGGGAAGGATCAGGAGGTGTGGCCTTGCTGAAGTAGGTGTGCCTTGTTGGAGGAGGTGTGTCACTAGGGGTGAGCTCTGAGGTTTCAAAAGCCTACACAAGACTCAGTCTCTCCCTCACTCTGCTGCCTGTGGATAAGGTTGTGAAAGTTCTCAGCTACTGCCCCAGTGCCATTCCTGTCTGCTTCCCATCATGATAGGAATGGACCCAGGCCCTGAAACAGTGAGCAAGCCTCCAAAGGCTTTCTTTATAAGAGTTGTCTTGGTCACAGTGTCTCCTCACAGCAATGGAACAGCAGCTAAGATACCTGCAGTTTACTTCCAGCCTGGCTTTTCCACTCATTGAATAAGAAAAAAGCAAAGTGACTGACTTTGTGTGTGTGTGTGTGTGTGTGTGAAAAAGATTTGCCACCTAAATAGTCTTGTTTATTAAGAAAAAGAATATTTGGGTGTGGTGGCACACGCCTTTAATCCAGTTTACTCCTGAGGCAGAGGCAGGTTCTATGAGTTTGGGGCCAGCCTGTTCCATATAGGAAGCTCCAGGCCAGCAAAGGCTAAATAGTGAGATGCTGTCGCAAATAAGAAAGAACAAAAAACCTGAAGGAACTAACATTAACTCTTACAATTCTTGACTGAAGTTACAGTAATGATCCTAACCTGTGATCAGTGGACTTGTCTTCCCCTGGTAGTAAGGATGCATTTGTACAGAATGAATAGTGTGTCCACCTGCAGCCACCGAGGCTACACAAGGAATGGGGACAGATTTCCACCGAGAAGGACAGTAGAAAGATAGGGCAGTGTCTCTTCACAGTCCAACCAGGTTTGCTCATTCAGATTCAGAAGGTGAATCCAGCAGAAATATCTCCAGATTCATTTGAGTGTGGGATTTGGGGAGTATAAAGAGCCAAGCTATGAAGGAAACTGGTGGAGAACATGGGATTTCAAAATAAAAGCAGGACAGGCTGAAAGAAAAATCTGGAGGCAGTAAGCCAATCGCTACCGCTGGGCTTGGAATACACCTCGCAGTCTGTTTGCCATGGGGAGTGAGACGGGTGTAAATGGCAGAATTACAGGATTTCTCTTGACCAGTTTACCTTATAATTAGTGTGGCGTGTGCTTCTAACCTGCCAAGAAGCAACAAGAACAAAATGTGCTGAGCCAAGTTTCAAATTCGGATATTCTAAATAGGGCCCTCAGGGCCAAGGGACTCGGTTACAGTGGCTGATGGCTACAGGCTGAAAATGCCTTATTTATACACACACTTTACCTGTTCATATCAGTTAATACTCGTTTGAGTTTGTCCCTATGTTGTTAACTGATATTCCTCCTCCAACCCCTTGTATTAGAAAAGAAAGAAGGCCCAGGGGGAAGGCAAGACGCTTACAAGTAGGAGGCTCTGAGCTTTATTCCCTACTGCCCATGTAAAAGCTGGGCACAGAGGTGTGCACCTGTAACCCCTGCACTACGGAGGCAGACAGAGGATATCCCTGGGGCTTGCTGGCAAGTCCATCTAGTCTAATTGGTGAGCTCTATGTTCAATGAAAAATCATTTCTCAAAGACAAAATAATATGGAAAGCAATCCAGGAGACACTAATTGTCAACGTCTGGTGTGTACACACACACACACACACACACACACACACACACACACACACACGAAAAAAGTTGGGGATGGAGGTGGACCTATAACTCTAGCATTCAAGAGGTGGAAATAGGAAGATTGGGAGTTCAAAACCATCCTGGGCTGCATAGGCCGAGTTTGAAGCCAGCTTGATCTACATAAGACCTGAAATAGACAGACAGATGGACGGATGGGTGGATGGACAGACAGACAGATGAAACATAAAGAACAGCTAGTGGCATGGGATGTACACATGACCTGAAGACCAGCTGTAAGTGTGACATGACATAGAAAACATCACCTATCATAATCGGAAATGTTTGAAAACCTGTGCTTGAGACAAGCTGAGTAGCCTTGTGCGAATGACACCAGAGACACCATTCTGTGGCTGTGGGAGGCCCATGATAGATGCTAGAGCATCTTGGGAAGACACCAAGACCCCAGGAGTCTCTGCTGTATTTGGCAAAGCAGAGACTCAAGCTACTCACTGTGTAGGATTCAACTGTGGATTCCCAGAATAAAGAGGTACTTAAGCCAACTCTCTCCTCTTTTGAATAACTGGATGAAATTTTTACAATAATAATTTTTATCAGCTGGTTTCCAAGACAGCTCCTAGTGATACCTACTTCTGGGTGGTCATGTCCCATGTGATCCTTGCCTACATTGTACTGGGCTTGGTCTGGAGGACCAATAAAACATGGCCTAAATGAATGTATGACATCCTATAATAGGTCATAAAAGCCATTGCTGATTCTGCTCATCCCCCAGGACCTCTGCCAGGTTCCGTGTAGTTTTGTTCTGGCCTCTGCCAGGTACAGTGTAGTTTTATGGTGAGTTCCAGTGAAACAGGAATTGCAGAATTTTTCTGGATATGCAAATGGGCCATTTGGGAAGCAGATCTTCCAGCCCCAACTAAGTCTTCAAATGATTATCATTCCAGTGAGCATCTTGACCCAGTCTCATGAAAGCCCCTGAGCCAGAATCACTTGGCTAATCCTCTTTCAAATTTATTTATAAGAATAAATCTTGGACTGGGGAGACAGCTCAGTCTCTAAACTGATTGCCTTGTAAGAACTTGGGTTCCATCTTCAGAAGCTTTGTGAACAAAGCCGGGTGTGATGGAACATGTGTGTAACACAGGGAGACACAGACAAGCAGATCGCTGAGGCACACTGACCAACCCAGTCTAATTTATGTGGCAAGATCCAGGCCAATTAAAGACCCTGCCTCAGAAAACAAGGAACTCAGTGTTCCCAGAAATGATACTCAAGATTGACTTCTGGCCTCTACACACATCTGTGTGTATAACCACACATACATACATACCCAAACAACATAGATGAACATGTATACACACCCAAAAATGATAATGAATCTTGCTACTGTTTTGAACCTTTAAGTTTTTGGGTAATTTGTTGGGAAGTGATAGAAAACACACATAGCACATGCTAATTATAAACTGCTTTTATTTTTCATTCAGGAAAAAAAGTTTTCTAAAACTTTTAAAGTATTTAATAAAAACTTGTTAATGCTTTGTCAAAAAAAAAAATTCAGCCTTTATCCTACTTGTATGAATCTGTTTCTCACCTAAACCAGCTGGTACATTATTTACTTAGGACTCAGGTCTGTTCTCCATCAGCAGCCAACCTAGAAACAAGACATCTAGAAGCTACCCTACCATGTGTTTGTATATATTTTAGTATGATGCCTAAGCTTGGGTTGTTTGGGTTATGAAGTAATAAGGTATTTAAGATAGTTTTAAAATCCATCTGGTCTTATCAAAAGAATGTATTTCATCAAAAGATTTTTTTTCTTTCTCCAGTGAATTTAACAAGAAGAATTTAGAGGACTGCTGTGTTAAACACTGTTAAGTGCATAAGTGAAATGATCTTTTTTGGTCACCTATGAAACACATCATAAGGTTTCAGAATTATTCTTCCAATATAAGAGAAGTTAGACAGAAAACTGAAAACCCAAGTCATTATCTCTCGCCACAGGGACGGTGTGAACTAGAGGTATTGTCAGGAGAAAATGGTTCTTCTCAGGCCATGATTCACCCCAGGAGACAGTAGACTTCGCCACACAGGTTTATCTGTGGGTTCTGAGAAAGTCTAACCTGACAGTGTCTGAACCGAGACAGGGAAAAAGCATTCTCCAAACATGAGTCTGTCCAGTCGTTGCCATCCTAGCTGCAGGCCCCTCTTCACTTACTGCACGTGATCAAAAGCTAGCAATATTTACCTAAGTCTTACCTATGATTTCTGTTTCAAAAAAAAAAAGAAAAAGAAAAAAACCTCATCAGTCACCGATTAGAAAATGAAAGAAATAATAATATTTTAATCAAAATTGTTATTTAAAGGCCAAAGAAAAGTGGCTCATTCAGAGGATGGCTTCTTAACCACTGGAGCACATTTCCCCTTAAAACTCTGGAGTCCCTTTCTGCTGGACGAGCATTTTCTGCACCAGGAGTCCCTTCCGGACACTTAGACTGTCTGCTGGGCACCTCCTCCTGCTCCCTCCCCATTTAATTAGCAATTTGAAATTTGAAAGCTCAGTTCCTCTGTACATAGCTTTAAGTCCTCAGTGACTTGTCACTTTGATTTTTTTCAAACCTATTTTTAATGATGGTTCTTAAATGCTTTAACCTCCCTTGTAGCCCACCACCCACCAGAGGTAATGGAAAAGAAGGGATACAGGGAAGTGGACCTGTTTAGAAAGGTTCTTTGGAGCAGCTCTCCTCTATGTTGTCTGGAAATTGGCAGTTCAGTTCACAGGTCAGCAGTGGCAGCTGGATCCACTCACAAACACCTCACAAATACACCAGCAGTCCAGTTCAGTAGAGTCGGATCAGCAAAAGCAGTGACATGACCTAGCAGAGACAGCCAGGCCTCAGCCTTGGCTCAAGTCAGCAGATGGGACCAGGGAGAAACACCAGGAGAAGTTCTCAGCTGTGTCTCTCTAAGGGAAGTGAAGATCAACAAAGACAAGAGACCCACAAGCATTGCACAGCTAGCTGTACCAGCAAGCCAAGCTCTGTCTCTGTGGAGTCCTCTGTATATCCTCCAAACATCATGTATCCTCAGCATGTGCATCCAATCAGCCCAAGTCTGAGGAGTCCCGACAAATGGAGCTCAACAATACAATGTAAGGTGGACCAATAGATGCATGTCATTAGCAAAGAATACTTCATCACGTGTCCTCTCACGTGCTTGCTTTAGCAGAACATCCTCTCTTCTGTATCTGCTCCAGCAAAGCATTCTGTCATGAGTCTGCCTTAAGTCTTTCACCTGTGTCCACTTCAGGAAAACACTCCTTCACATGTTTGCCCCAGCAAAACACCATCCAACACAACTGATTCCCCAAAGAACCCTTAAGTTTCCACTTTAGTGCCTGTCACAGAGCCTGGCACACAACAGGAGAAAAAATTGTGTTGTCCTGAAATATAATCCAGATTCATTATGTTTATATCCCAACACTTGCCCTTTTTCATCCTGTGTTCTTCAGCTATTCCTTGTGGTTTATTTTTCTCTGTCGACCCTACTTCACAGATCTCACACTCAAGACCTGGGTTTTCCTGTAGCAGTATATCCCACCCCCCTACGTTTTACAATAAACTCGGTAATTTGGGAGGAGCTAATGTGGGAGGAGTAAGGAGAGGAAGAGGAGGAGCTAGAGGGAGGAGGAGAGACATAGCAGCCATGGAGAGCTACGAATACATCGAGAGCAGTCCTGGGTAGCAACTAATATCTAAGATAATTATTGGGTTAACAAGTATAATTGTGTGGACATATTGTTCACATATGTTCACATATATTTCCCCCCCAATACATTTTCCTTAGCTTGAATCAGCATCAAAAGCAAGGACAAAACATCCATTGTTGCCTAGACTCAGGAAATTAAGATACCCCACCCCCCACAACACGGCAGCAGAGCATTGCAAGTGCGAGTCGTGATGTGGAGAGCCGGCAAAGAAACCCTGCGATGGAGCAGCCATGGTGGAACACTCTGGAAACTCCTCACAAGTAAAACAGGAATGTACCAGATGAACAATAATCCCACTCCAAGATTCTTGCCCAAGAGAACTGAAGGGGAAAAATGCCTGTATAAGCAAAAGTTTCCATGAATGTGGTCAGACCGTAGGATCTCTCCAAACGTGTATTACCCAATGATCGCTACAAAGGGCAAGTTATTTTGTTATGGAAAGCTATGGAATCGCCATATATACTGCAGCATGCACCAGCCTTGCAGATGGTGGTATGCTGACAGAAAACCAGTTACAAAGGACTGCTTACTACATGATTTCAGTTACAGGAGGCATCCAGGACACATAAATCCATACAGAGAGTCGATGGTTCAAGCCTGGGGAAGAACGAGCAGATGATAATTAAAGAATAAGGAGTTACCCTTTGTGGTTATGCAAGTAGACTGAAGTGGACTGTGTTGGTATGCAGCATCATGGGTCAGAATTGAATTGCACAGTGTGGGAACTGAATCTTAATAAAGGGTGGCCATTCACAGTCCACACTCCCACCACCTACAGAAGCCAAGACGGTATTTACTAAAGAAGAGATGAAGATGCTGGCTGAGAAAGAGTACTAATGGGATTATCCTCTCCTCATGGGTGAGGGAGGGTCACTGCCATGCAGTGGTACCACTGTGGAGGGCACTCTGTCAGGTTCCTCGAAAGTTCCTCTTACAGCATCGGGAGTTACCAGGTGACACTGAAACTCCAGGGTTGGGTATACCCAGGGGGACAGAATGCATCTTCTTCACAAAGGAGCATCGTCAATGCTCTCAGTAGTATCGAGTACAGCAGCCAAAACAGAGATCAAGTTTCCACTGGCTAACAAATGAAGAAAATGTTTCTATAATGGAATGCTATCACCTACAAACAGGGGTGCTGGGGCTTGAGGTATAGTTCAGTGGCAGAGCATATACTTAGTATGCATAAGGTCCTGGGTTGAATTCCCAACACTGCTTCCCTTCAAAAAAATGAAATGATGGCTGGGCATGCGCTGTGCTGTGGATGACCTTTGAAAACAACTCTGCTACACAAAAGAAGCTATTCACCAATGACTGCATGTTGCAAGATTCCATGAGACATGGATCAACGGGTAAAGTGCTTGCTATTCAAGCATGAGGATGATTTGACATCAGATCCTAGCACCAATGTAAAAAGCCAGGTGTGGCTGCACATGCCTACAACATGTGTTTCAGGGTGGCAGTGAAGAGCATCTGTCATTGTCCTCTAAACGCCATGTACATGCCTGTGTGTGCCTACACACACACACACACACACACACACACACACACACACAGATTCTATGTATGGGAAATATCTAAAATAGGTAGAAATCATAAAATGTATTAATCACTATATGACAATGGGGAGGATGGGAATGATCATGTCCCAGCTGGGAGAACAGGGCCTCACTGGGATGGTGGAGATGTTCTAGAATGAGATTGTTGTCACTGTTCAGTACTGTGAATATACTAAAACCCACTGAAATTGCAATTGCAAAAAGGACTTTAAAATTGTAAACTGCCAAATAAAACAATAGCAAACATTAGAAAAAGAAAACTGTCCTTTTAGAAAATTTTGTAACATAGGGCTGGAGAGATGGCTCAGCGGTTAAGAGCATGGACTGCTCCTTCAGAGGTCCTGAGTTCAATTCCCAGCACGCAACATGATGGCTCCCAACCACCTATAATGGGATTGATGCCCTCTTCTGGTGTGTCTGAAGACAGGGACAGTGTACTCACATACATAAAATAAATAAATCTAAAAAACTGTGTAGCATAGCATGGAATCCATTGGTGTATTATAATTGTCCCACGGCCTCTTTATGGTGGTGATGTTACAAGACTCTGTGCATGTGTTAAAGCCATATAACTCTACAACTGTATGTTTAAAAGTATATTTAAAAGAATCATGTGCTCCCTTAGTTGGAATTACAAGCTGGCATACATGGTCAGCTTCAGTTAAGCTGGTTTAGCTAATTAGAAATCCCTCTATACCTTCTTCTTGCAGGAGATGGGAATCAACAGAGAACCACAACTGAACAATGTACTGAGAGTCCTAAATGGAATCTCTTCATCCATCACCTCCCCGCAGGCTCAGGGACTCATGCAGAAAAAGAGCAGAGCATTGTAGGCCCCAGAGGTGATGGGTGACGCCTAGGAAACAGTATCTTTCAGCTACAATAAAACTGATGCACATATGGACTCAGAGAGCCTAGGCAGCGCACGTGCATAGGTTCAAGCTAGACATGTAGCCAGCATTGAGAGAAGGAAGCGGACCCAGGGTCCTGCCCCCAATCTTGACACCTGCTGGCAAAAGAAAAATCCGGTTTCTCCAGTGGAGTTTCACTGGTTGTGTTAACTACACTACCCCATGCCCAGAAGTAGTTGTGTTGTGCCAAGACAAATAAACTCCATGGTGTGTGTGTGTGTGTGTGTGTGTGTGTGTGTGTGTGTGTTTTGGAATTTGTTTTTGTGCTATTGGTCTTTCATTTGATTGATTTGATTTTGTGGGGTTTACTTACTTTGGGTTTTTTGCTTTTTTGTTGTTTAAAAAAAAAAAAAAAAAAAAAGAAAGAACATAACATTAGGTTGGTAGGGAGGTACCAAAGGATCTGGGAGAAGTTGGCCAAGGAGAAGGAACATGATCAAAATATACTGTACGGAAAAAAATTATTTTGGCCAAACATGGTGGCATACACCTTTAATCCCAGAACTCAGGAGGCAAAGGCAGGCAGATCTTGTAAGTGTGAGGCCAGCCTGTTCTATAGAATGAGTTCCAGGATGGCCAGGGCTCCATAAAGCAACCCTGTCTCAAAGGTAAATAAATAAAAACAATAGTAAATAAAAATAAATCTCTGTATATCTGCAGCAAGAACATCTATTCCCAAAGAACCAAACCAAAAAGCCTAGTGACTTAGCTGTCTGCTGCTGCTGCTGCTGAAATGTGACTACAAAGCCACTCCAAAGGGCGAGGCACCCATGTGATTGTCCCCACTTTATGCTTGAAGTCAAATTGCTGACTCAGTGGTCAGACGTTAACTCCAATTTCTACTTACCCTTCCAGACTGCCCTGAAATCCAGGCCACTGGGGGCTGAGGAGTGACCGAGTCCTGCCTTTTCAAGAAAAATCAGCAAAGCTGACAAAGCTGCAACCACCCAGAGTTAAGCCTTCAAGATTCCCTAAGACTCCCAAGCAGAAAGCACTATGGGAGCTAGATATTTCGGGGCAGGAAGTCTGTGTTTGGGTGAGAGGAGCGGAGAGTGTCAATAGAGACCAGACAGAAATGGAAACAGGGAAGATGTGGAGAAGGTCCTCCACTGCCCTGAGGCCTGCGGCAGCAGAAAATTCCAGTGACACTTGCTTTCAAAAGACTGAGAACTTCAAAAACTGGAGCCAGTCCTGGAGCAGAAGTAGGAAGAAGAAATCTCAGGCTCAGGAAATCCTGGTTGTGGGTGGCCTGGGGAGACAATCAGGAGCCCTAGAATTCCAAGGTTTTTGTTAACCACATATAACCAAACTAAATTCTTGCAGAAATTCTCTAGAATTAGAGTTTGCTGCAGTATGGGATTCCGAGGGGCAGGGAGCAGTAGGGGTTTCAGTGGGCAGTCAGGAGGCTACTTAGCAGGTTGAATGTTTCCAGCAACTCAGTGGGACTGAGTGCTAGGTCAAGACCAGTGTGACAGCTCAGAGGGTGCAAACAGTAGGTGGTGCAGAAGCCTGATAACCTGAGTTCAAGCACCAGAACCCAAGAAAAAAAAGCCAGAGATGGTGGCCCACTGTAACCCCAGTATTCTTACAAAGAAATGAGAGATGGGGACAGGAAGATCTCAAATCTTTTGGGCCAGCAAGCCTAGAGTGAACAGTCTAGCACATCAGAAACAAGGAGGGACCCATCTTCAACAAGAGGGGAGAAGAGAACTGTCTCCCAAAATAGTCCTGACTTCTGCACAGGTGTTGTGGCATACACACAAACTAATAAATTAAATACAAATTGCTTTTAGAAACACACACACACACACACACACACACACACACACACACACACACACACACTACTTTCCATGCTAATATCAACAGTAACTACTAAGGTCTAGAAACCACAAAAGTCACACTGGCCCACTGTCCTCAGTCTAGTCACTTGGCTCCGCCCACCTTGGGCTTGTCTTTAATCTGCCACTACTGTAGCCTTAAAGCCTCCAGAGGAATTTTCTGTCAAAGGGCCCTGGTTTGAAGCCATCCTTTCTCCACGAGTAATGCACAAACACAGTTCAATCTATCTCAAAAACTCATTCCACTTTAGAGTCTAATGTGAAAGATCTGATTCTCAGGAGTCTTGTCTTAATAAGAATCTTGTGAAGTTTTCATGTGACTCTGTCAATCAAAAGCTTCATATGTCTCTCTGTAATATCTTCTCCACAATGGGGACAAAAAATGAGCATGAAAGATGCAAGAGCCAGCCATGGCTAACACGTTTCAGCTGAACTGATTTTGAATTAGCTTAAAAACCACATCAGCAAATCAAACGCATTACGTGGTCTATCTGTAACACAAAAGTCCTAGTGTTAGTACTTGGTCCTTATTGAACAAGGTCATCCTATTCCACTGACTGAGAGTCCTATACTTGTGGCATATATGCTACCTTCCCATTGTGTCTACATGGTAATTCTCCTATAGTTGATTGTAGGCACTTAATTTAACATCTCTGGGCTTCAGTTTTCTCAACTCTGAAGTATAAAGAGGTGGGAAGAGTGGGAGGAGCTATACATTTTCATCATTAAATTTCTTTCAGTTCTGATATCCTTGACCCTTTCATGGTTGCTAGGGAAGCCTCCAGACCTAATCAGTTGCTAGGGAAGCCTCTATCTCTGTCTTTTCTGTCTCCAGTTTAACCTTCATCCTTTGTTGCTCTATTGAAGACAACTCTCTATCTTGTCATTTGTTTGTTGTGATGTTGGAAAACAAACCCAGAGGTTTGTGAGGCAAGTACTCTACCACTGATCTATGAGGCTCTACAGTAAGGATCTCTTGTGTATCACATGCCATTAAAGACACAACGGGATATATTGTATCACCTACAGCATATAATAGAAAGTTCAAAACAACCAAGGCTTAAAGACAGAAATGTATTCTTGTCCAGGAAGTTATTTGAAGGAAGGAGTCTCTGATAGACACGAAAGCAGTGGGAGGAAGAGTCAGTCCTTCTACTGCTCAGATCTTCCTTCCTTCATGCATGGCTTCCGTCCTTACACTGCAGGATGATTAGGGAAGCTAATGAATGATACTGTATCCAAGTTCCAGGCATAAGGAAAAGGAAAGAGAAGGGGGCTTTAAAAGTAGCATTCTTCCTCACTGTATCAACCTCTTCAGCAAGCCTCCTTAGAGCAGACCCACTTAGACATTGTATTTAGTTTTCAGAGATCAGAATAGACAAGAGTTCAGATGGGTGCAAGGAAGTAGGAAATGTGGTTTGTATATGAGTGCACTCCTGCCTTCAGTAATGCGGGTTCTGCGGGTTGGGGTTAACAGAGAACACTGCCAGGTAGACAACCTATAGTGCCAGCCATGCCACCCTTGTGTTTCCTGGGGAGCTTGGGCAACACTATAAGTTTGACATGGATGTCACCAGGTGATCTGACCCAGAAGGAGCCCCCTTTGCTTTCAGCTTGCATAAGCAGGCATCTGATAAGCTGGTCCCAGGTATAGGAAATAGGTAAATAAAAAAATGTTTTCTCCAGCCTCTGTGAATTTCAAGTTGGTCAGAAGCACTGATGTCTTCTCTTGGAAATTAGAGATATGTGTGAAAGGGGGGGGGGAGTTATTTCAATTTTCAAAACCACCCTGACTTCTCCATTTGATTAGAGATGAAAATGCACTGTTCTCAGATTCACTGCCCTGACTTGACACTCCTGCTCACAGATTCACACAGGCTGACAGAAAGAAGCTGCATCTGAAGGAGTCATGGTAGGTCGTGGCTACCTAGTGTGCACTAATTATGCCACCAACCCTTTATCTCCCAAGGAGAGACACCACATACACACTGGATCAGGAGAAGAGAGCCCAATGGACTGGTTCCAGTTCTCATATTTATAAACACCCCTTGTTTGTAGGAAAGGAAATGAGATGCAAACTAAGCTGAGTGATTTGCCTGGTTCTGGAAACAGAGGTAGACTAAAAGGTGGGTCTTGGCTTGAGGTCCAGTGTTCTAACCAACAAGATGGAATGTACACATTCTCCATCTACCACTGAACACCAAATGGTTGAGATACTGAAACAACTTGAGTCTTCGCTCAGCTGTCCAGATGAGAATCCAGTTTATTTCCTTTTTATTTGCCCCAATGCTTTGCCTAGGCATCTACAAAGCCATCAGTTTATTTTCATTGCTATTTATTAGAGCTTTTGCAGGCCTGAGTGGCTGTACAATGGCAGAGTGCTTGCCTGGCATTCAGGAAGCCCTGAGCTCAATCCCCACCACCTCCACTAAAAGCAGACCCAGAGATCAACGGTGATCTATGAGAGAAGCACAAGAACCAGCAGACACCGCCTTATAACGCTGCTGGGTTGTTAATCGGCAGAACCATGGATTCACAAGGTTGATTCCTAAGCAAACACAATGGCTTTGTGCCCATTTGATTGGCTTGTCACCTTATGAAGCACTTAACACAATTACGGCATCAGTGCTCATAAGTTATTAGGGTTCATATTTGAGGATTACTTTTAACAGGACAAAAAAACATACTGAATGTTCTTATTGGCTAGCTACTCAGGTTTTGTTTTGTCTTGTTAGGTTTTTGGGGTTTAGGGAGGTTGTTTTTAGTTGTTGTTGGGTTTTTTGTGTTGTTTTGGTTTGGTTTCTGTTTTTTTTGGTTTTAGGGGTTTGTTTTTGGTTTTGGGGTTTTTTGTTATTGTTGTTGTTTTATTTTAGAGTAGCATCAGCAAAGCTAAGAGTCGTGACACATGCCTTTAATCCTAGCAGTTGTTAGGCAGAGGCAAGTGGATCTCTTTGAGTTTGAGGCTAGACTGATCTACGGAGTAAGTTCTAGGCCAGCCAGGGCTGCATAGTGAGAAAGACCCTGTCACAAAAATCAATCAATCAAACAAAAAAGAGTAGTAACAGTAGGGCGTGGTGGCTCATGTCTTAATGCCAGCACTTGGGATGTGGTGGCAGCAGGATCAGGAAGTTAAGGGCATCCTTGGCTACATAGTCTGAGGACAGCCTGAGCTACATGAACCGACCCTCTCTCTTGAAAAAAAAAAAAAAAAAAAAAAAAGTTATTTTAGGGGGAACCCTCGAAGCAGACCTGGACTGTCAGGCAGGTTTCTGGCACCCATGTATCAGCGAGCACAGCTTTCTCTCAGTCATCTTTTTCCTCAATAGAACAACAAGCTTTGTTCTTAGACCAGTGGTGTTTTAGTTTCAGCGCTCACCAGAATCATACTTCCTAAAACTCACATTACTGGCATCTTAATTCCATTGCATCAGATGTGTGGGGCTCAAGAGCCGGTCTCTCCAACAAGCTCCCAAGTGAGATACTGGTACAGGAGACAAAGAAAGAGGTGCTATCTAAGACAGCTATTCGAAGGTTTCTATCTTCCATGCTTGTACTTAATATCACCTGTTACAGATCATCTTTGCTCAGGGAAAGTTTTCTACCCCAGGAGTTGCATCCAGGAGAACGGACTGCAACTTGGAGATACCAGTCGTGTGCTTCAAGTGGGGCACAAGTACAAAATAACGTGACTGACTTGGTTTTTTGTGAGAAAGGTTTGCCACCTAAATAGTCTTATATATTAAGAAAAAGAATATTTGGGTGTGGTGCCCTCACTGCAGAATACACTCATTTCCACCCAGAGCCACAAAGGATGGAACTGAAAGTCTGACTGAAGGGGCTTATGGGAACCATGAGGAACCCAAGACTGAGCTGGAGCCTGGTCCACACTCAGGAGAGATACCGAAGGTAGATAATGAATCCTAATTACCACCAAATCTACTCCCCGCCCCCAACACAAACACACACACCATCTTCTTACTTTAAAACTGGGGGAGCTGGGAGATGAGGATGCAACAGTTAAGCTCCCTGGCTGCTCTTACAAAGAGCCTGGGTCTGGTCCCCAGCACCCACATGATGATACACAAACATCCATAATTCCAGTCCAAGGGGATCTGATACAACTTTCTGGCCCCAAAACACTGCACATGTGGAACACTTACGTATATACAGGCAAAGAAACAAAATAAAACAACCTACTCAGACACATAAAATATAGATTAAATCTTTCTTTTTAATTAAAAATTCGGGGCCCCCGGATGCTCCAAGAAGTGTTCAAAACCACGCAATAAATTATAAGAGTGTACAGGGTCATGATGACTGGATCCAACCAGGACTGTATGTGATATGAGTTAGGTCTAATAACTCATGCTTGTTCCTCAAAGAACACATGGTGACACCACACTGCATGTTTCTTCCCCTTCTATATCATCATTACTAGGAGTGGAAGGTTCTTAAAAAGTCACTTTGGTGTCCATAAAAAGCCATAGTGACTTACCGACATAACCTTTATTCCGTCAAGCAGTGTGCTAGTAAAATGTTCGTGCATTAGTGGAATGTCTGAGAGTCTGAGTCCTTCCAGGTTTACTATCATTATTCTAGCTGTCATCTACTCAATAAAAAAAAAAAATATTTTTAAAACTCTAATTGTAACTGGCTGAGTGGCTGAGCAAGGATGAGGACGAGGGTATTTTGAAGAGACATTTGTTCCCTTCTTTTGGTTTTCTGGTTATTGATACAGTGGACTGCAAGGAACTGGAATCCCCCTACCCCACCTCCAGGAATCTCTTGCTGAGAAAAAAGAAAGTCTAAAGCAGTGGTTCTCAACCTGTTGGTAATGACCCCTGGGGGGGGTCAAACAGCCCTTTCACAGGGGTCACCTCAGACCATCAGAAAACACAGGTGTTTACACTGTGATTAATAACTAGCAAAATTACAGTTGCTACTTAGCAACAAAAATAAGTTTATGGTTGGGGGGGGGGGGGTCACCAGGACATAAGGAACTGCTTCAAAGGATCAAAGCATCAGGAAGGCTGAAATCCCCTGGTCTAAAGCCTGACACCAGCCAGAAAAGGAATGTCTCCCAGAAAGGGATTTTACAAGATGCTGAGAACTTGTTACACCACCTTGCTGGAGAACTGGAGTCCAAACAATGGTTGCTCCGTGGGATCAAAACTTGAATAGAGACTGCTTAATAAGTATAACTTGGGCCACTACTTAAACCTCAGTCTCACTTCAGCACCCAGAAGAGAGACTGAGGGAGGGTCACTGTCTCTGCCCCTCAGCTCCACGTAGCCACATGGAATTCATCTCCCTTTTCTAATTTTCAGTTTTAACTTAGCTGTTTTAGCTTATAGAGGACTAATGAGCAAACCTGGCTCTTGGGGTATAAGCTAGGATCCCAAGTGCTGTTTCACAGTGATTCTGCTGACAAATTAGGGAAAAGCGTGTGAATGGCCCAGAAAAATATAACTTTGATACGAAAATGATCCACACCCCTAGTCAATATACGTCAGTCTCAAAATACCACATAGCATGGTATGTCCTGCCGACCCGTGTGCCATGGATTTGGTTGACCTTGTTTAAATTTTCCTTTACAGAAAATGGCTTTAGGAAAAGTTAAAATTAATGGTGGTGTTGCCGCCTTTCAGAACAGCACACTGGATGCAATAATCAATTATTAAAACTATAACTGCGAAACAGAATGAAACAGTTTAAGTAGCTGCTACGGCTTTAATAATGCTCGTACGCCTCAAAAATGTTTATCCTGGAGCCTAAACCCTAAGATAGATAGATAAAGACAGACAGATAAAGGGCTGAGACGGAGAGGAAGTGATTTGACCTTGGAAAACATTGTCAACCTTAGGGAAAGGGTGGAAGACTGTAAATAAGCCTTTCTCTCTTTAGCCCATACACCATGTGAAGATACAACAGTCCTCTCCCCTCCAGGGCACACAAGGTGCCATATTGGAAGCACCACACAGCCCTCTCAGCTGATGCTAGCCTTGTCTGCACCTTGACCTTGGACTCTACAGAAATCAGTATCTGTTCTTTATAAATTACTCTGTTTTCAGTGGTTTATTTAAATAAATAAATAAAATAACAGCAATACTGGACAAAGATCATAAGATACTTTTTAAATCAATAAAAATAAGTTGAAAAGAGAAATGAGCTAATGCTAAGCTGCTGAAGAGCTTCACCTCCCAACCTTGTTAGATACCGTCGAATGTCTAGCTCTCGACCTAGGCACAGTCAGCAGCAGGTGTCAGGACCGAGCAATGCACCACAAAACGTCTGAAAGTGTTCAGGCACATAATCTTTTTAAAAAATTTTTTTTTCATTTTTTAAAAATTTAATCTTTTTTTTACTTATTCTCTTTGTATCCTGCTCACTGCTCCTCTCCTAGTCACCCCTCCCACTCTTTCCCCTTTCCACTTCCCCCTTCCCCCTCCCCCTCCGACTTCTCCTCTGAGCAGGTGGAGACACCTCCCCCCCATCCCCCCATCTCCCTTCACTAATATCCCGCCCCCACCCTGCACTTCCTCTCCCACTGAAGCCACCGGAGGCCGCCCAGCTAGAAGATCATATCCCACGTTCAGGCAACAGCTTTGGGGATAGCCCCTGTTCCAGTTGTTCCTGACCCTCATGAAGGCCAAGCTTCACATCTGCTACATATGTGCAGGAAGGCCTAGGTCCAGCCGGTGTATGTTCTTTGGCTGGTGGTTCAGACTCTGAGAGCCCCAACAGTCCAGGTTAGTTGACTCTGTTGGTCTTCCTGTGGAGTAAGGAACATATTCTTATTGTTAAATACACTTGGGGGTAGGTATGGCAGGAGAAAAACAAGCTATTTGTGCCCCTTTAGTAACATAGTCCTTATAGTTAACACACTTAAGATCTGCCTGCCTGCCTGCCCCATCTCCATTGATACATTTGTGTCTGCAAGGAGATGGGGGGAGGGTAAAATTCAGATCAGCTAGCAGGCTCTCTCTCTCTCCATTGTGGGTATAAAGGTTTACAGTGTTTACATATTATCAGAGAAGAAATGGTCAAAAGACAACAAAGTAACTGGTTTGATTGAGTCTCAACTCCTTCCTAACCTTTGAATGATGGGAATTAGCAGGAAGCAGCTGTCTGCACACACTGCAGCTGGCTGAGTCTGATGGTGGATTCTGCTGGAAGCCTCAGCCTGATGCCCCACGACACTATTTCCTTTGCCCTGCCTCACACCCTCTCTCCTTCCAAATCCATGCTCCTGAAGCAAGTCTTCACCCCCGGTAGAACACTATGAACACCTTCCCAATCCCCAGACCTCAGCTAGGGGCTCTTCTTCTCTAAACAACTCTTCTGACACCAACATCACATCTAGATATGACTCTTCACAGCCAGTTCTGTGCATTCGTGAATGTGAGCACTGTACTGTTTGAACTCATCAAAAGATGATCTTGTATTTCTTTGGTGGCCTTTGTCCTCATCACTCCATCCCCCACCATGCCCTTAGCCCAAGCAGGAAAAGCCCACCCGGCTGCTCTTCACTACCTGTGCATGTGAGCACTCAGTGGGTTTCATGCGCTGCTTTTTTTTTCAGGCTGAGAGAGCTTAAAATGACTGGTCTGGGAAAGGTCTGGAGAGAAGCCTTAAAGAAGCCAGGAGGGCAGGCAGGATCCAGGGTTGCTATGGTTACTAGACAGCTCGATGTTCTAGCCATCTCCTCCCTGCAAGGCAACTCTTCTCTGTGAAGCAAAAAGAAGACACCCGAATATTCATACCCAATCCACCACTTGAGCCAACAGAGCAAGAACTTAGTCACATCAACTGTATGTCCCAGCAACAGCACAGTCGGGGGGGGGGGGGGGCAGTCAGTATTCATGGGGACATTCATGGATAGCTACCTGGTGGATATCTGAGATCAGAATGTGGTAAAAGACTGAAGTTGGAGCTGGTACTTGCTCTGCTCTCTGAGTGTGGTTATGATGTACTTCGTTTCTGTCTTCTCCTGACTCAGAACTAACATCATGTCTGTCCCTGTGGCTCTTGAGGCCTTGCTGTAACAATGATGAAGACAGGCCTGGGCAGTAGGGAAACAATAGGCTGGGACCCAAGCGGGAGCGTCTCCTCTTTCCACCTGAGCCACAGACTATGTTTCCTAGGCTCCAGATGGTGATCATGATTGTTAAAAAGCAACCATTATCCCTGTTAATGAGATAATAAAACAGAGCGATTCACGAGCAACGGCAGCATATGGAGCCCCTACAAAACACAGATTCGCCCAGCATTGCCGGGAAATGAGGTTTTCCACACCAGTGAGTTTTCTGGAAAATTAGGGCTTACCTCTTTAGCTTCAATATTTTTTTTTCTGAACATATTAACCATTTGGGATGGAAATACATGTCAAATGTGTAATACATCTTCCCATGTTGCTGAATAGTGTAACAAACACTATACAACCCACCCCCCCCCTTTTTTTTTTCTAGATGCCTCATTGTAAACATGCACTCAAGCACTGGGAAGAGGAGAAGGCCCCATCTATTACTATTCCAGTCCTATTAGGACAGTGTCCCACTTTGCCTTAGCCACAATGCAGTGCAGTTATTTGCACCTGACTTAAGCAGGAAGTGGGGGCTTCCCTACCCTTGACTTTGTGTCCTCCAGCCTTTCCACTCAAATGATGGCCTCCAGAATAAGAACTCAGCACCACCTGGGACTTAATCAGAAGCAAAGGCTCTCTTGCCCCAGCCTAGCCCAGCTGAATGAATTAGATTCCGGGTTTTAACAAGATGCTTGGGTGATTCATATGCACATTAAATTGAGTAAGCACAACTTACCAGCTGTGCTTGCCAGCAGGTTCCTGACCAGTTACAACACTATCTCCTGAACATGCTTGGCAGAAACCCAAGAAGGGGCCAGTTCCGACCTAAGATCATAGTCTCTGGGGACTGAAACCCAGCTATCTATTTTCCCACACCCTATGGATAGTGTTGAGATGTACCAAAGTTAGCGGTGTCCAGCTCTCTGTCTGGCTCATAGGACTCAATGTTTGTTAAGAAAATAGGATTCCTATATTCCTTTCATCTAAAAAGAGGAGATTCACATTTCTGACACTCTAAAGATGGATACGATCACTGACTAGGGGCTAGAAGTGTAACTGAATGGTGGAGCACTTCCCAGCATGCTTTGGGATTTGCATCCAATTCCCTGCACCACAATAAAAACAATCAATTGATTAACCACTGGCTTCATTAAGTAGAAAGGGCTACATAAAAAGGCCATGCATTGTATTATCTCACAGAAAACGTCCTGAATGGATATAACCATAGAGGCAGAAAGTTAATGAAACAGGAATGGGTAGAGGAAGATTGTTTTAGGACAAAGAAACTATAATGTGGAATTACATAGAAATGATGGATGCACAATCTCATTAATACACTAAAATCCCTCGATGTTGTTTAAGAATATCAATTAAACTGCACACTGGCTTACACATTTTGAAAGACTGAATTTACAGTGTTTTAAAATTATATCCCAATTGTAGGAAGATCTTGAGTTTTAAAATGAACCTGTTCAAACAAGTTCAAATCCTGATCCTGATAAATAGCAGCCATTTAACTGCACAAGCTAACGAGCCTTCCACAGTTGCTAAGACTATATTAATATATTAATGTATTTCATAGGGCTTTTATGAAATTGTTTTTAGCTTAAAAAAATACCTGGCATTGGGGTCAAAATTGTATCACCCTAAAAAATGACAGTAGGAGACCAGAATGTGCCACCCCCAAATACACTTCTTTAGATATTGACTATTCTGAGCTGGTTATTTTGAGAAACTGCAGACACAGGAGCAGGTCTGCAAGGCTGCCCCTCCAGAGAGGAAAATTTTATCTACAAAGGAAATCTCCATAAATGAAGAAGTCTGTACCAGGAAGAGTTACTTTGAGCTTTTACCACCTGAGAAACTTTGATCTATTTATAAGGCAAATTTATTCACTATTTCCCCACCACCACCCTCCATAAGTAAGCTCTAATTCCTCAAGCCCTTACTGCTAACTCTGGATGCTCTGTGGGCCTTAGGTATCCGGCCAGTTCCTTGGGTCTAACCCCTCTATGAGATTCCTATGCATTTTATATGGGTGACATGGATTTTCTCTTATGAATGTTTTAGGCCATTTAATATGCAGATGAGCTAAAGAGCTAAGAGGAGAAAAAGAAAACATTTTTTTGTTGTGTTTTGTTTCCTGCTTAGTTTAGCCAAGTGTTGACAAATGTTCATTGCTGTTGGGGTGAAAGGGTATAACACCTGGCCAGTCACCCATCACAGGGGTCATAGGGGTCACAGGGGTCACAGGGGCTACTTCTAAAACAAAGAACATGTTAACAGTGGAAGAGAGGGGCAGATTTATTAAACACCATAGTTTCACATGACATGAGAATCCTCAAGGCTGGGCATACAGCTCAGTGGGAGAGCCCTCTGCTTAGCGTGTGAAGCCTAAGGTTTATCCCCAGAAACACACACACACACACATGAGACAAACCTGTACTTACAGCAGTAAAGAGTGGGCAGTAGAAAAGAGTTTGACTCATTTATTATTATTATACATAATAATTATTTATTATATTAATAATATTATAATATTCGGAAGGTGACCCAGCATGACCTGTCATTCAGGTCTCTTGGCCTCTCTGACGGTACATGGGGATCTCTGGGAGAACAGAGAGCCTAGAGTATGAACTTTTATAGTTTTATGGCTTGCTTTGGGGTGAGGTGTTCTAGTTCCTCCTCCACCTCAGAGGAGAAAAATTCAGATTTCTGTGATTGGCCTTTGCAGGAGTGGGGAATCTACAAGAATGGATGATGCAAGATGGGGGGCAAAGGCCTAAGCGACCTCGCTCAGATGCTTTGGAGTCTCCCAGAGAACTCAGTCTGCCACGGAGCTATTCTTTGGGATGTCATCTTCTGTGTCCTGACATTGCTACAGATCCAACAAATTTCAAACTTTGAAATGTACAAATTACTGTCAAATGGATCTTAAAAAGTGAGTGCTCTTTGGAGTTTTTCAGACTCTCAAGTCTGAAGTGTAACTCTAGAATCAGCAGTCTTAATAAGTCTGCCATTCTAATTGCAGAGGGTCTACACATGACACTATGACAAATACTTCTTGAAACTCTTTGTGGTGGTTAGTCTTAACTGTCAACCTGATAAGAGTTTAGACTCACCTGAGGAATGAGCCTTTCAGATGCCAGCGGTGGAGAGACCTGCCCAGTATGGGCCGTGCCATTCCCAGGCTAGAACTAAGTAACTGGAGTGAAAAAGCAGAGCAGCAGCCAGCCTCCCTCTTCCCAGCTTCCTGACTGTGGATGGAGTGGGATCAGTGGTACCAAGTGTGTACTGCCAGTACTTCTCCAACAACATGGACTGAGAGCCATCATAAACCCTTTCTCTCTTAAGTTGCATTGGTTAGGGTATTTCATCACAGTAACAAGAAAACCAAGGTGCTCTTATAAATCAGGGGAAAAAACATTTTTTAGAATTTACATTATTTTCCCACTTAGAATACAGAAAACTATAGAGACCATTGTTTCAGTTCTCTCTCTCTCTCTCTCTCTCTCTCTCTCTCTCTCTCTCACACACACACACACACACAGAGAGAGAGAGAGAGAGAGAGAGAGAGATTAGATAATACGTAATTTTTCTTTCTTTTTATGAATCCAGAGAACTAAGGCTGACAGGAAACCAGTGAACTCAAAATTTAAGAAAACACAAATACCTGCAAAAAACAAAAAATAATGAGCATTTGATTACAGAGAACAAATATCATTTGTCCCAGGTAAGAAAAATTAAGCTCAATCCTTTAACAAATTGTCAGGATTGGGTTTAGGTTAGCAAGAGATTGCCAGACCCATGTTAGAACTGACCTAAGAGAGGGCTTTTTCTACAGCCCCTCGCCAGTACACTGAGAAGAGATAGGAGAGGAATAATTCTTCACGAATATCCACATGGAGTAGCCAAGAGAAGAGCAGCAAGTAAGTGCCGGAAGCAGGGCTGGGTCTCCTGAGGAGGAAAAACCTAAAGAAGTGAGTTGGAAGGAAACAGACATTGTCAGACTTGGTACTAGTGAAAAACAAAAAGAAAACCAACATTGCAGCTTGCAGAAGGGGTGAGATGAGAGAGCAGACTTGTTAGCTTATATGAAGGAATAGAAATACAGATGGAGCTGGCCGCTGAGAGAGCCCTCAGTCCTCTGCCCTGCCTGTGGTTAGAACTCAGTGAAAACAAGAATATGTAATCCATCCTGACCACGCCCTGTCACCACAAGATGTTTGGCTTTTGTCAAAAAAGGTATAGGGAAGGAAGGAAGGAAGGAAGGAAGGAAGGAAGGAAGGAAGGAAGGAAAAGGAAGGAAGGAAGGAAGGAAAAGGAAGGAAAAGGAAGGAAGGAAGGAAGGAAGGAAGGAAGGAAGGAAGGAAGGGAGGGAGGGAGGAAGGGAGGAAGGGAGAAAGGAAGGAAGGAAGGAAGGAAGGAAGGAAGGAAGGAAGGAAGGAAGGAAGAAGGAAAACACTGTCGGGGTAGAGGAAACAGCAGAACTGGGATTTTTGTCTACACAGGTGTGAGGGGATCAAAATGGAGTCCTTAGCACACTGTGATTACTACATCAGAGTGCTTCATCGAAAAGACCCACAACCTATATGATGAGATCATAGTGTTTTCCAAAGATAAACAGAAACTACAGACAGAATCAGCTGAAAACACCAGAAACGAACAAGTCAAGCACAGGAAGGAACAGTGCTCTCAACAGGCAAAGTGATGGACTTGAAAGCGATAAAGAAAGAACAGGTGGTTTTGAAGATAGCCCAACAGATACTATCAAATGGACGTTCAAATAAAAAACGAGTAGGCAATACAGAAAGTAAATAAAACACAGCAGAGCAGTCAAGAGTTGTAGAGCGATAATAACATAACACACATGATAACACACATGTGCATGTTATAAATGCCTCTCAAGAGAAGAGATTAGAGGAAAGAGATTGAAGAAATAATGTATTTAGTTTTATCTTCTTTTACTCTGTTTTCGGTGCTCTTCATTTCTTTTGCAGATTAGAGATTCTGTCTGAACCATTTTTTTGTCTGCCTGAAGAACATCCTTTAATAATCTTTTCCTTAAAAGTCTGCTGGCAATAAATTCAGTTTTTGTTAGGCTAGTTGACAAGCAGACCCCTGGGATCCAGCCCCTAATGCTGGGGTTGCAGGCATGCACAGCCATACATAGCTTTTATCTGAGTATAAAGATTCACACTCAGGTCCTTATGTCTACACAGAAGTGCTCGTACCCACTGAGTCATCTCCTCAGCCCCTGTCCCATCTTTAGAAGATGTTTTCCCTGAGTACAAAGTTCCGAGCTGACAGGATGGTTTTGGATCATTCATACTACAATAAACACAGCATTGAGAAGATAGGGCTACAGGTTTCCTGGTATAATCTCACACTCTAGGCTCTTCTTCCTCTTCCTAATTCTACACCATGTACCACCTAGTACAGACCTCAGCTGTCTGCAAAACTTCCCGGTAGGTCCTGCTAAATGTCTAGTGGCATTCTTCACACAGCTACACTATCTTTTCCTGGCTCCTGTTCAGTGGGACCACATGCCTGGCTTTGGGCTAATATGAACAAGATGCTTTAATTGCTTTCTATCATAAATGTTAGGGCACTCAGTCAGAGTAGCTGTCTCACCTGTCAAATATATTAAATGCCCAGGTAAAAGTCACACTAGTGAACTCAGACTGATAAGAGCTTCTAGGACTGCAGGGAATTTATGCACAGAGTCAGAGCAAGTACATAAAGGCTTCTCTATTTCCTAGTTCACAGGACATTGAGTGAAAACTATTCTCAGAATCCCCGGGGAAGCTTCACAATGGAAAGTCCCTTGCATTTGTAACAGGAAGGTCAGCGGTCAGTCTTCTTTCTGACCTTCTGAAGGGCTGCCAACATATCATGGTGCCTTAGGAAGGCTTCCCATGCACTGGTGTCTGTTTTGGGATTCTACTATGAGGATTAAATGAGCAGTGAGTGTGGCAGATTCCTGTGGTTGTGCCAGTTATTTCTTCTTCCCCTCTTCTCCATCCCCAGCTGCAATTCCTTTAGCAAAGGGCATGGGGTGCATTTCCCCACACCTCAATGCTGACTTTGGTTGTGGGGCTTGTTTTTGCTAGAATGGGAGTCTTGTGTGTTTCTAGTTGATCTCTCTCTAGTTGCTCATCACCTTAAGATCCTGTCTGTCTTCACTTTTTGGAAGATAAAAAGGCATGTGGATGAGCTGTGTCACCCAGACCATCTCAGCCAATGCTACCCCGAGATTAACTGATGGCCAGTCCACCCCCAGATATGTGATCAGCCCTCACCAAGGTCAGCAAAGCTACCTAAGCAGATCTCTGGACATATGAGCAATAAACATGCACTACTGTGTGCCCCTGAGACCCTGTGGTTGCTGGGTAGCTCCAGTTTTACAGCAGATAACTGTAGACTTTGAGGCTGTGCTCTCACGAACTGAACAGTCCTGTGCTATGAACACTTGAGAAGGTCCAGCTACATAATTCTGATTATGTATTATCCCTTAGCCTGTGATACATTATACTCTGTGAAATGTTTCAGAGGGTTAGAGAATCAAAGTTTGATTCCAGGACCTTGGATACAATGTATCATTTTTTTCCCAGGCGGGGAGCTTTTCCAGCTCCCATTATCTTTTGTCTGTACTAACAGCTTGTTCATTCAAGCACCTCTTCACCCAAACAGTCACGTGCTGTGGTCCATAAATCCTGTCCCCTTCCCGGTGCAGACAGCACAGGAGGCTGGGTTGTTCCGGCTTCCATCCACCACTTCTCTGTGTTAGCATCTGTTAGCTAGCAATGCTCTGTGTTGTGATTTGCAATTTTTTCACAGATGCATCCAGCATGCAGCCACTTTGACAAGCTAAAAGCTGTTAATGCAGGATCATTTATTACGTTTTCCTGCACACTGCATTAATCTTAAAGACCTGGCTTAATGCACACAATGACATCGTCTCTGAATACAGAAGGGCTGGTCTACAAAGGCTTATGAAGTAAGCATCTTCTGAAATTTCCCAAGGACTGGAAAGGCAGAGGAATAAATTGGAAGAGAAACTAGGCAAGCTGTTTTCTATTTTCTAAAGGAAGGAAGGAATTATTTAGCCAGACACAGGGCTCCTTTGGGCACCTCACACACTGTTACTGCTGAACAAATGGTTATTATTATTCTTAGCAACGAAGTGACTCAGGGTGGACCTTTTCTTCCCTAAAAGGACTAGAAGTGTCTTCCAGGTACCATGTCTGCATTCTGAACGGTATGTTCACCTTAACAGCTGAAGGATCTTCCCCCTCCTCTAACCTAGAAGGAAGCAGGAGGCAGAATGCCTGTCTAGAAAAATGACAAATCAGACATGACACACATACAGACCCATTACCTCTGTCATATTCCTCCTCTTAACTTTTCTCAGCAATGAAGGTTTCCATGAGCCTCCCACTCCTTTGCTCATCCCGCTCATAAGGGAGTTGTAATTAAATCTCCTTGATTTCCCAATGCCTCTGCCACGTAAAATAACGTTTTCTAAGAAAAGTTTCCTTCTCTATTTCTCCCCACACTTTCCTGACTCCGGCTGGGTGGTCATCAGAATCTCCCGCCCCCCCTTCTGGTCTAAACTGTAATTCGGGACAAGCACCACCTCCTTCAGGAAGTCTTCTCTGAGTACTTAAGCCTACTCTCCTCCTGATGCCCTCTCCCTCCTCCTCCTTCCTGGCTCTAGCCTTTCCTCCCCTCTCATTTACGGTAAACCACTCCATCAAGGTCCCTACCATCTCCCACGCTTAGGCTCTGAGGAGGAGATAGAGCCATCTTCGGCTGACTCTGCACGGTACCAGTGGAGGGGTACAGCAGATGCTCCCCGCCCTCACTCACAGCATTATGTTCCCCTGAGAGTGCTGTCAAGAAGCCCTTAATGAACATCGCCTTTGTTCTTAGCTTGTTAGCATCACAATGAGAGTAAGATGCCTGATTTACCTGGAGACAGGACCTGGATTCTTCTAAAAAAAAAAAAAAAAAAAAAAAAAAAAAACCCTTTGAACAATCTTTGCAAGATTCCTGGGGCCCCTGATTTCGGTCCAGACTTGTCCTGAGAACCTCAGGGTCGGGTCATAAGGAAATACAAAACCAAGTCGCAGGCTATAAGAGAATATGTTATTTTGGTAGAGACTTAAATACAGCATATGTGTATAAGATATGACCTAACTCCTTATCACACCATGTAAATGCCAAACAAATTAGACAATGCTAGGTGGAGAGAGGGCTTGGGTTGGGAGAGGGGTGGAGAGGGAGAGCTGGCAGGTCTATGGGGGCAGTTCTACCTGAGAAGGTGGCCAGGTTGGAGTCTCAGGGAGGGAGACTGGTGGAAGCTGAGTCTTCCTCCTGAACAAAGAGCTGAGCATGCAGCCGTTGTCTATCTAGACTTACAGAATGGTAAGTAGGCTTGCCTGGCCGAGACAAAACCCTGTGATGAACAAAACGGAAATCAGGTACCAATGCCAAGACACGTAATCTTCATTTTTTTTCCTCAGTAAAAAGAACCGGCCTACGTTACCATTTTTTAAGAGGCCCCATTAAATTTGTGTCCTGAACAGGAAATGTATACTTATGAAATGTGCACTTGAAAATGTGCAGTGTCACAATAACTCGGCCACCAGTGATTATTCTTTAAGAGCCCTGTGTCAACTCCTAATGTGGTCTGTCCCTCCAGTCTGTGGGTTGCCCACTTCCCTATCAGATGGAGTGTGCACCCACTGTGTCATCTCTGTGCTCATCTCCCTGCTTCCCTCAAAGGTGAAGTAGAAGTAGTTTCCAACTTCAAAGAAAGTATCCTTAGCTTAGTTCATCTCTCATCTACAACTGCCTATTCTGCTTCCATTTCTCAGAGGCTGTACTTCCTGCCTGAGGCTTCCAGCAAGCTCTAGACCTCTGAAAGCTTTATTAAATATGTTTCCTGTGCGGGAGAGAGGGGGTGGTGCACACATGTGTGCAGTACATGTGTATACACATGTATGTGCATGGACATGTTTAGGCCAGAGAAGGACATCAGGTATCTCCCCTCCCTCCTACCCCATCTCTCTGTCACTCTATTATTCCCTTGAGGCAAGATCTCTCTCTGAACATGGAGCTTATAGTTTTTATGCTAACCTGGTGACCAGCAAGCCCAAGCAACCCTGTCCCTTTTATGTTCCAGTGCTGGGGTTACTGCAGGACAATGAAGATCTGAACTCGGGTCCTCATGCTTGCACTGTAAGTGCTCTTTACCCACAAAGCTATGCTCCTGCTTGCTTGTTCCAGTGAGATAAACAAGGGGAAGTGCCAAGCTAATAACTAATTTGCCTTTGGAGGCTCAATGGCCAAGGCTTATTCCAAGGTTAGCTGTTCTCCCTCAGTGACTAAGAGTTGGCTCTAGCTGCCACAAAGTTCTTTTGCACCTCCCTCCAGCATGTCACTTATTGTCTGAGAGAAGAATTAAAATGACAGCCTCAGCAAGATAGAGCAGTCCAACTCACCCCTCCAAGCCTCTCTTGGTCCAGCTCCTGAACAGTCTCCAAAGAGCCCAGCATGCCTGGAAAGCCCTCCCACTCCCCGTGCCAAGCCATGTGTCTCCTATCATTTAAATAATCCTCAAATCCCACCCTCTCTGTGATCCCTCAAGACTTCAGAGACAAACAAACCCTTCTTCTCATCAGATCCTGTCTCCTCTTGAAAGGTGTCTGGACCCTTTCTCTGATACCACCCAAACCCCATCTCAGGCTCTGCATTCTCTCCTCACCCCTAAATATGTGTGTCCTTGAACTGTACTGACTATAAATAGGCTACATTCTAACTAATCTGTGGTGTTGTAAACCCTTCTTGTCAGCCCAAACAATCTTGGGCTTATTAGGATCAAGGAAGTAGCCTTGGTTGAGGCTGTTTTCTTCAGTGAATTGAGACAAGACTACCAGAACCAACCATTTGTTTATAGAATACTCCCCAGCACACTCCAAACACCCGCAACTGCTCAAGCCCTTTGTATGATCTAGCATGGCTTTGCATACAGGCTGTGCACACCGCTGAACTACTTAGACCCAAACAATAGAAATCCTATGCAAATAGCTGTGCTATAGTGGCTGGAGAGTTATGGTAAGAAAAACCCTGCATGCGTTAGGTGTAGATGCAGGATTTTTCTTGGTAGAGAAAACACATTTATCTAGTTCACGTGGTTTGCACTGCAGTCTGTTTGATCTGTGGAGTAGACCCATAAGAAGCCTACTGTGTTTCCTGGCTTAGGTGGCGTGAATGGTGATGTGGAAACACTACCTGTAAGAACCAGCATCTCCACAGCATCCATGCAGTGCTTTTGTGTTCATGGCCTTATGTTTTTTTTTTTCCTTAACATGAACTTGTGACATCATATTTATTAACATCTCTTGAGAAGGAAATGCAAGTTGAACAGCATCGAATAATTTGCTTTTGGTCAAGCAATAAATGGTGTCTGAGATTAGTTTGAAAAAAAACTCCATTTAGATTTCTTATCTGATAAAATAAAACAAAATAAATATAAATTTCAGATGAATTAAAAGGCTAAACATAAAATATTAAAAAGAAGGAAGGAGAGAGAGAGAGAGAGAGAGAGAGAGGAATGTATAGCTGAGGCTTGGCTCAGCTTCATCTCTGGATGTGGAAAGACATTTTAGCCACAAAAGTACTGAGGAACATTGCAAAAAATCCCAGAAGAAAAAATTTAGATCCATCAACATAGAGATGTAAAATGTTCTATATATCACCGAGCACAGGGAAGCCGTCAGCAGCTGTAGAGGAAACTGCCTGAGAAATGATTGCCTTCCTTGCTACAGACTTCACGAAAGGCCATTTTTCAAACTCTACAGAATGAGTAGACATGAAGAAAATGAAACGAATAGAGAACTTGCAGTAGAGTAAATATATTTATCTGGTTAACGAGTTTATGTAAAAGTCATACATATGCAGAATAAAACAAGGGGCTGCTTGTGGCTGTCAACTCAACTGTGATGGTAATTCACAGTGCAGGTGACGGGACAGCGGACACCCAGCACAGTGACAAATGGGAGAGCTGTGAGAACCTTCTAGATTAACTGACAACTACCTACCAAAAAACTTAAAAAATACCCAAACCAGTGGAGTAATCTCACTCTGGATCCATCCTGTGGCGTGACACTGGTGTTCTTCTGTAGCATTTAAATAGTAATAGTTTGCATAGTTTGACATTCTAGGACATCCATACCAAATAAAAATGCTTAGAAACGTTCCTTGTTTTGGGGTTTGGGGTGGTGTGTGTGTGTGTGTGTGTGTGTGTGTGTATGCAGATGTGCATGTACATGTAAATACATGTATGTGGAAGCCTTGACGTTGATCAGGTGTGTTCTTCAGTTGTTCTCCACCACATACACTGAGGTGGAAATTCTCTCTGAACTGGGAACTTGTCCTTTTGGCTTGTCTGGCTTGTTATAAGAATCCTCTGTCTGTGCCTCCCATATGCTAGGATCACACACAGGCCACCATGTCTACCCAGCTGTTTATGTAGGCTCTGGAGACATGAACTCTGGTCCTCATATGCAGCTTCCCTTGGTTCACTGTGAGGCCATTGCTTCTTTGGCCTTGACAAGGAAGTTCCTAGCTTCTCTCCCATTCTGAGAGGACACAGGAAGGTAGGGGACTGGGTGGGGTAGAGAGGGAGTTAACATGCTTTGTTCATGCTGGGCAAAAGGAGGGGCTATGCAGGATCAACTCATCTGTGATTTTTTATTTTTTTTTATATCAATCAGCAGTCTATGAAACACAAAGCTGAGAATCAAATACACTGCCACACATCTAGTGAGAATAGGCAGAATCCACACATCTGCTTTCTGCCTTCAGTCAAAATATAGCCAAATTCTGCATCCGAATGCCTCTTTATAGAACGTAGAGTATGCCAAAAGTGTGCTGTGGTACAACAGTGACAGTCAAGTATATTTATTATTATTAATTACCCATAAAACCAATAGTTGGGACTAGTGGTTTTAAAGAGGCTTCTTTGTCCTTTCAGAATCCATTTACATATGTGCAAACCCTTCTCCTTCATTCTCTCTCTGCAAGACTATTGTCACATGGTATCTAAATAACTCACTAATTCATGTACTCGTTCTGATTCCATGTAAAACAGAGGTCTTTGAAGAATCCTCACACACACACACACACACACACACACACACACACACACACACACACAAACCCAATCCACTTTCTCAGAACTACTGGTGAGGAGAGAGGCATTCACCCGCAGCATTGATCAGCAGCACAGGACTGGTGACAACCCAAACACTGACGTACAGAGGCTTAATAAAATCAGTGTGGCAGTATGGAACAGCAAACAAGCACAAAGAGAATTCTGAGCCTTGTTCCACATACTGTGGTGGGCTCCCAGAATCAACTCCTCCTCCCTCGTGGGTTATTTTATCTCAGTTCCCTCTGATGGTTCTTCCTCCATGCCCAACCTCTAAATGTTGAAAGGAACCAGGAATCAGTCCCTGGATAGAGCCTCTTTACATTCCTGTACTTCGTCCATACCCTGGTGGTCCTCCAGGCCCACAGTTAAGCCACTATCTGCTGACACCCAAGCCTCTACCTCCAGTCCAGACTCAAGCCATGTGCTCCAACCTAGACACTGTTGTGCTTCTGAAAATAAGCACTGAGGTCTGACACAGGTGACCAGATCAGAAAGAGCACTCACTGTCATATTGCCTGCTCCTTGCTGATTAGTGCCCTGTTTTATAACAAGCAAATAATCTGCCCAGTCTCATGGGCTAAAATTCATGGCATCATCTAAACTGTCTTACAACTCCTACTTTTTGTGGGTTGTACTCCCAAAACTGAAGCCTATATTACCATCCTGGGTGAAGCCTGTAACCTGCTTGATTCTAACAATTCCACTCTTGATCCTTCTTCACCTGTTCCCCACACAGTGGCCAGGAGGAGCTTTTAAAAACAAGCATTAGCTATTATCTCTTCTCCCAAACTTTCAGTGGCTTCGTATCTCACTAATACAAACCAAACTCCTTACCATGGCTACTAGGCCTCATGAGTTCCCTATCTGCCTGTATAAACCCTGTCCTCTGTTTCACTCTGCTTCAGCTATACTCTCTGCTTTCCTGCCCCATGAACATCCAACCCCCAGAAGCCCATCCTAGGGAACTTTAAGTGGCAACCTAACAAAGCCTATAGTCACCAGAGACAGAGATCTCAGTTATGAACAGCCTAGATTAGGTTAGCATGTGGACCTGTTTCTGGGAGACTGTCTTGATGGTTAGTTGATGCAGGTGGTCTTCAGCTGCATGAGAAAGCTATCTGATCATGAACCCTGTGAGCAAGCTAGCAAGGAGCATTACTCTTGTGATTTCTGTTTCAAGTTCCAGCTCTGACTTCCATCTACTGTAACAAGGTAGTATAAGCCAAATAAGCCCTTTTATCCCCTAGGTTGCTTTTGGCGAGTGTTTCATCATAGCAACAGAAAGAAAACCAAAACAGAGCCCTTGTCCATGGCTTCCACCTGCAAAGTTTATCCACCCTGCCTTCTCTTTTAGGTCACCTCCTCGGCAGTCTTCCCTTGCCGCCTTGTCTACACTCATCCTCCCTGCCACGCCACCTCTGCCCTGGAGCTGCTGCTTGCCTTGAGCAGCTCTTATCGCTGCCAGTCATTATATTACGTAAGGATCATTTACTTGTTTGTTTTCTGCTTCTGTAGCTAGAATGTTCTTATTCCTGGTGCCTGGGACACTCAGTGCTGGGCTCTCAAGAGGCACTCAGATATTTTCAAAAATGATTAATGGATATGCATGTTGTTTTAGAACAATTTCTAAGATGGAATGCCACATCTTGAGAAGTCAGGGTCCAGAGAAGGGCTAGAACGCTCCTGGACGCATACCTGGGAACTGTCAAAGGTGGTGTCTTCTGGGCATGGGGACCAGTGGGCACATGGAAAACTTAATTTTCCATGATAATTTTTATAGTGTTTGAATTATTTCCACGAGCACGGGTTGCCTTTTCAATTTAATTAAAAAAAAAAAAAAAGAAAGAAAAAGAAAAAAAGAAAAGCAAAGAAAAACCCTTCTGTCTGGTCCCTGTGTTCTAATTGGTCCAGCTGGTTAGCCTCCTTGGTGTTGGTAATACAACTCTTCCGTCTTCCCACTGCCTCCCCAGCCTCCTTAAGCTATCCCAGTTCTCTGAATGGGGACCACCACATGTTGACAGACTTGGGGGTTGTTTTGTTTGATTCTTCTCTCTTGCTCCCAAGGCTATGGCACTACACTATTCTAATGGTCTCTGATGACAGTGGCTCTAATGAAGGGCACCTTTCTGCTCCCTTCCCAGTGAAGCTGAAAGCATGACAGGCCCTGGCTAGTGTTCCCTGATTTCTTAGTGACCTCCTGAAGGCCAGTTCCAGATTGTGCCAGCCTCATCCGCATGGGTCATTAGCTCGAACAAAGCCCCTTGAAAAGGACAGCTGGAACGCACCTTTCAACAGGAGGTGGAGGCGCTGTGCCCTGCCCCACTGCTTGCCCTGCCTGGCTCCACGGAGCTGAGACCTATAGATGTCTTGTTCCACAGACAGGAAGCAGAAAGCAAAGCACTTTCCTAAGACTGCTCAGCGAGGTTCCGATTAAACTCAGTTCTCAGTTTCCAGTCTCCGTGTTCTTTCTCTCTATATCTCCCATGCACACTTCCAGTCCAGCCCAGTTATCTTTCACCTTGTGCTGTCTGGTTAGCTTTTTGTCAGTGAGACACAAGCTAGGGTCATCTGGGAAGAAGACATCTTGACTGAAAAAAAAAAAATGCTTCCACCTTCCACCAAACTGCTCTGTAGGCAAATCTGTGGGGTGTTTTCCTGATTAATGACTAATGTAAGAGGGCCCAGCCCACTGCGGGTAGTATTGGATTGTATAAGAAAAAAACAAAAAAGCAAGCAAGCAAGCAAGCCATGTGGGAGCAAGCAGCATTCTTCAATGGTCTCTGAACTGGTTCCTGTCTTGAGCTCCTGACCTGGCTTCTCTCAATGACTCACCGTGGACACGGAAATGTAAGCTGGAGTAAACCCTTGCCTTTCCTACATTGCTTTTGGTCATGGTGTTTATCACAGCAAGAAAAAGCAAACTAAGACACCCCTTAGCTTCAGATTTCTGAGGGAGGTAGAAGAAAGCCAGGGAAGAGGCAGCAAGTGTGACCAGAGTACCCCATCTGCTTCTCTGGTCTCTAAATGTGAACATGGGAGGGCAAAACATACACACACACACATACACACACATATATATGCATATACACATATATATGTATATTTATATGTGTGTATATATATATATGTATATATATAATTACACATATAAACCACATACATATTCATACATATATGCACATAAGTCCTTTTGATATAATGTACATTGTTATATGTTAATATAATTTCCTACAACAGGAGTGATATAAGAACTGTATGTGTTAGCATTTTGTCTAGGCTCCGCCCCACAGTTACCTAGCAACAGCCTAATGTGCCTGACTTGCCCCCTCCACTCTCTCTTGCCTTTTTGCTCTTGTTCTATCCTCTTGTCCCCTTCCCCTTCTTCCCCATTCCCCTCCCCTCTCTCTCCATGTGCTCATGCCCAGCCTCTCTCTCTCTCTCTCTCTCTCTCTCTCTCTCTCTCTCTCTCCCTTTTTCTATTTCTGCTACCCTCTCAACTCCTCTCCCCATGCCCTGAATAAACTCTATTCTATACTATACCATAGTGTGGCTGGTCCCTCAGGGGGAAGGGATGCCTCAGCATGGGCCCACAGAGGCACTCTCTTCCCCAACACCTTATAGCACATCCACCAAACATATTCTTTCTCTCTTTATTTTTATAAAACACAACAGTATGAGTGCAGAGAGATGGTTTTATGGCTAAGAGCATGGACTCCTCTTCCAGAGGACCAAGGTTTGATCCCCAGCACCCAATGGTGACTAACAGCTGTCTGTAACTCCAGTTCCAGGGGATTCAGTGTCCCTGTCAGACACACATGTACATAGACATAAATATAGGCAAAACACTCATATACTTAAAATAGATAAATCTCAAAAGAATTTAAAGAGAGTAATATTAGCTCAGCATAGTGCATGAATATTTAATTTTTAAAAGGTACCTGAACCTCAAGGAGGTCAGGCTTTAATGGGAGAGATTTGTGACAACACACTGTAGTGAGAATGTTTTTGAAAATAAAAGGTTTGAGAGAGCTTAAGGTAAGTCTGTGTAGAAGATTCCAAGAAGACCCAGCATCTGAGCTAGATACGGAGTTTCTTTTAATTAGAAACGTGGAGCCAACAGCGTGTACAGAAAGAGAACTGTGAAAGATAATTAACAAGGTCAGAGGAGCAATCCGTCACCTTTGTAGCTAACCAACGAGACTGAGAAGGAAGGCCCAAATTCAAAAGGGCCTGAAGTAGTGCAGCGGCTGTAGGTGGGCTAACATCAGCAACTGTGATCCTCTGATGCCTGAGCAGAGGTGTGGCGCATCCTGAAGGCTGCTGGAGGAAGCCTTTCCTCTCCTTGCAGCCAACAGATGAATAGGTATCTGGGTCTAGGTAGATCTGGTGGCCCTGAATATTTAATTAAATGAATTTCCTAAACACAGAGAGTATGAGACATTTTAACGTGTTGCTCTCCCTTTCTATGGCAACTAAACCTTTATTATTTCAGAATGCTGAGCTCAAGCAGATAGTTTACCTGCTTATCTTCAGAGAGAACAAAGATTGTCTGAGTGTTAAACATACATTTTATAGGTAAAGCTTAGTAAAACAGCATTGAAATCCATATGCAGGGCATTCAAAGTGTAAGTACATGTGATGACAGGCAAGAAAAAAAAGCACTTAGAAAGTTGTTATGTCAGAGTGCTGTTTTTTAAAAGAACAGAAAAGGCAGCTAAAGACTCTCTTCCATTCCCTGGGTTCTTGACTATCAGTTGATGTCTTAGCGTGCTCTCCACTCACAAAGAAGACATAATACAGGCTGCTTCCTGACCCCTCATGGCTTCACCTTTCACCCCCATGTTCCTACCACCTACCACCAACATCCTAAACCCAGATCTACTCCCAAGACATGCATAACTGCCAAAGCATTTTTAAAAGCTATCCCTAAGAGGGACACAGTAACACACACTGATAGTCCCAGCAGGAGGACCTGAGGCAGGAGGACCACACCTTTGAGATTAGTCTAGACTGTATAGAAAGGCCCATTCTTGAAAGAAAGAAAGAAAGAAAGAAAGAAAGAAAGAAAGAAAGAAAGAGAAAAATTGAAAAAAATTTTAAAAGTTTCCTTAAAGTGTGTGTGTGTGCGCACATGCATGCACGCACGCACACACACACACACATACACACACACACACTGCCAAGAAAACTCTAGAATCAAGAGAAGGCTGCCAAACTTACAACAGCATGTACAGTCATCAACTCAGCCAACATCACAGTGTAGCCAACTTAAGCTGTGCCCTAGACCAACACTTGCAGGTGCTGAGAGAAGTGGCAAATGGCCTTACCCTCAGTGAACTCCATTTCTTGCTGCCTACAGTTCTGTAACTGCATAAATTGTTCAGAGAAAAGAATAACTGAGATTCGCAGAAGTTTATTCATTTCAAGACTAAAAAGTCTCATCCAGGGGAAATCTGAGGTAAGGCAAGAAAACAAAGGGAAGGGGGAGCCAAGGCGGAGGGGACATGTGTCAGAAAAGTCTCTTTGTCTGATGGTTTATTGACAAAAGAAGGAGGGAACGTGTAGGGGAGGGGAGGGGAGAAAGAGGGGAGGGGAGGGAAGGAAGAGGGGAGGAGAGGGGAGGAGTGGGAAGGAGGAGTTAGAGATGCATATGGTCCAGTTGTATTATTTGCATGTATGAAATTACCAAAGGATAAATAAAAGATACTTGTTTAAGATACCAAAGAGGTCCCCACCTTCGCAGAGCAGGCAGCAGAAGCTACTGCAATGAACAAATATGTGATGGAGAGACGGGCGGGAAAGATTTAAAAACTGAGTTGTATGTGCCGTGGAGAGAGGCTGAACTGGAGACACAACAGATCACAAAGGAGGTGAGGTCCTGCCTGATGTAAGTGGCCTGTACTGCCATCTAAGGCCATGGTAATGTCCAAGGTCCTGGCTACCCCGGAGGCCTGGGTCCTTGTCTGGGTCTGTGGGGCAACTGAGGCCTGGAGCCATGTTCACGGTCTGTGCTGTTGCCAGAAACCATGTGGAAGCCCATGGTCCTTGCCCCTAATAACTGTAAAGAACAAACAAACAAAAAAACAAGGAAGTTACTTTTGCAGTGAAAGCAATAATTGCAGACACAAAATTGACAAAGAAGGGACATGGAAGGCTTCTGTGACAACCTCTACTCCCCCATTCCTCAAGCACTGTCTCCCCCCCCCCCCCCCCATTAAAAGTAGCAGCTTTAACAGGAAGCCACTGAAGAGAACTCTTAGAGAGTATGGTAAAAATGCAGAAGTTAGCTCTCCACAATTGATGGCTTCTTAGGGGGGTAGGGAGGGTAGAGGAGAAAGACTCAGTTCTTGAGTGGCAAGCCACTGAGAATTTGACCATGTTCCAGTGGATACACAGATAAAGAAAATTGGACTTTTGGGGTTGTTCATTGTTATTATTAGGTTTGGTTTGGGACTTTTTTAATTTGTATTTTTTATTGGTTTTTGGGGGGGAGGAGAGATCATGAAGGTGGGAAGCGAACACGTGGAAGGACTAGGAAGTGGGGTGACTGGGGTGCATGATGCGAAATTCCCAAAGAGTCAATAAAATATGATGTTGAAAGAAGACTATATACCAAGGAGGCCACGTGCACAGCAGGAAAGTGTGCTACCACTCAGGACTCCCAGCTCTGAAACTTGGTAACTGTAGGCAAGTTACTCAACCTTAAGAGGAGTTAATAACCTTACCTGCAAAAGCTAGTGAGGAGTTATGTAAGGGTGACATATGTAAAGTACTTCATGTTGTACATGGCACTCAGTAAGTCAGTGACAGTGAGTTATGACGTGTCAAATGCAGCAAGCCCCCAAACAGAGCCACTGTCTGCTCTTGATTTGTGTGAAGTTCTTGAGCAGATACTCACAACTGTTCGGATTTCCTGAGTGCTTCATTCCATCCATCTTCTGTAGGTATCTCATTTACTGACTCAAAAGTCACTTATTCTCAGCAACTATAAGCCTTTGCATTAACTGCTGCACAAAGCAAGAAGGAATTCCTCTGGCCAAGGTTGCGCATGGAACAAACATATAGTGGAAGCGTAAATATTTAGAAGGCAGTTTGACACATGACCAAAGGTAGACTTTGACCAGACTTATAGTATTACACATGAGTTCCTTACTGTGCGCCAGGCCTCAAAGCAGTTAGTTACCTATAACAGTAGTATGACTATTGCACCAATGGACACATCTTGCCTGGCAGAGCAGTATCGTAGCATTCAGCATCCAGCAAGGGTGGGGCTATTGATGTCTTTTCTTCTGTCAGAGTACTGAGTAGCACCTCTGGCACTACGAAAGCTCCACGGGAGAGTCTGAGACAGTTTGAGACAAACTTCTCTATGTCTTTCAACCAAAGTACGTGGTGTATTCAGCAATAGGGTCTTATCATCCAGTCGTGATACGTGACCAGGGGCAGCGGCAACTGCCTGTGTTGTGTTGGAGGCCTTTGGCTCCTCCTTGACGAATAACGTGTAGGGAGGTATCTCATCCAGAACTGAGGCTTTTGTTTAATACCTGTGTCTTCTGGGAGCAGCACTGTCAACTCATGCTGGGCACCCCATCAACCCTTTTTAAAAATAACTTTCTTTTTTATTTGGTTTACACCACAATGGTTTTCCATAAGGCTTTCCCCCACATCCTTAGCTAACTCTCCCCCACCCCCTGCCTTCACTCTCCTTAAAACTTTTAGCCCCTATTTCATATTCCCCTTTATTTCATATCACATTATACTATCCCCTCCCTGCAGTAAGTCCATTTCCTCTTCCTCCTTTTATGGGCTCTTTTTGGCTTCCTGATTTTTATAGACACTCCAAGTTAAACACAAAAATCTAAAAATTCATAGCTACAAACGCCATAGGAGAGAACACATGGCCTTTGTCTTTGTCTCGGTTACCTCACTTAGTATTTTCCAGCTCCACCTATTTTCCTGTGAACTCTATAATTTCATTTTCTTTACAACTGAATACAATTCTATTGTGTGTGTGTGCCATATTTTTATTATCCACTCATCAGTTGACAGATATCCAGACTCTTTCTATGTTCAGCTCCTGCAAATAGAACAGCAGCAAACATGGATGTGCATGTGTGTCTGCAGTAGGATACGGAGCTCTTAGTTAGGGCTTTACTCCTGTGAACAGACACCAAGACCAAAACGATTTAATTTATAAAAGACAACATGGTTCTGAGTTTCAGTCCATTATCACCATGGCAGCGTCCAGGTAGGCATGGTGCTGGAGAGCTGAGAGTTCCGAAGACAAACAGAAGACTGTTTCCCACATGGCTAGGAGGAGGGTCTCAAAGCCCACCCCCACAGTGACACACTTACAGCAACAAGGCCATACCTCCCGACAGTGCCACTCCCTATGAGCCAAGCATATTCAAACCAACACCGGAACCTTGTGAGTGCATGCCCAGCAGTGACAGAGTTGAGTCATACGGCAGCTTTAAATCTAGCTATGTGAAAAACCTCCACACTAATTTCCACAGAGTCTACACCCACTTACACTCCTACTAGTAACTAATAAGGGTTCACATTTCTCCACATCTTCACATATGCTGTAGTCTGGGCTCAAACTCAGAGATCTGCCTGCCTCTGCCCCCAAGTGCTGTTGTTAAAGGTGTGAAGTGTCACTCTTAACCAGTCATTGATTCCCAGTTTATTAATATCTGTCCTGGTTTTAAACTTTTCTCTAACTACTAGTCTTCATGGATGAGTTTGTTTTTCTCTTCAGACTGCAGGATTCCTTCAAGTATCTTCTGTAAAACTGGCTTAGAACTCATACATTTCTTTCAGTCTATTTTTACCATGGAAAGTTTCCTTCCATTAAGACATACAATTTTACTGAGTATAGTATTCTAGAATGGCAGTTATTATCTTTCAGAACTTGAAATACATCATTCCAAGTCCTTATAGCATTTGATGCTCCAGTTAAATAACCCAGTGTTATACTGATGATACCACTTTTACATATGGCCTCATGTTTCCCCATTGTCAGCTTCAATATACTTCATTCTGTATATTTAGTGTCTAGATAGAATATGATATAAAATTCTTTTATGATTTTTCTGTATAGTATCCTAAATGTCTTATATAGGGATTGGCAACTCTTTTCCTAACTCTTGAGAAATCTTTGGTATGATACCTTAAAAATGTTCACTACACCTCTCTACTACATCTTTTCAGGGTGTGTTGAATTTATCTCAAGGTTCCTACTGACTTAATTATTTGATCTGTGTCCTTACGAGGTCCAGTTCCTTCTCTTCATCTTCAAGCCCAGATGTGCTGTCCTCTCCTTAACTCTGTAGAGGAGATTTGCACAGTTTTTTATCTGGTGTACTGTGCTTTTTATTTCCAGCATTTCAGGGTGGTTTTTCTCCAGTGTTTCTCTTTTTGTTGAAGTCTTCTTTCCTATAACCCATCAACTTCTTTATCTTATTCAGCTGTCTGTGTCTTTGCACATACTTAAAATCTCTATTGTGAGTTTTCTGAGATTTCATCTAGCTGACTGTCAGTAGATGCCACTCTTTTAAGGTTAATAATTTTTGGAATAGTTGTACTGTCTTGTTTTTTTCATGTTTTTTATGTTACTGTGTTGGTATTTATGCATCTGGTGTTATTTTGTTGGTTGGTTTATTTTTTTTTAATCAGCTATATTCCTTCAGCTGAAGTATTTGCAATGTCCACATGGGACTTGGATGAGCACAAAACTGGGAAATAATTCCTCAGTCTCGGAGCTCAGTGTGCCTGGAATAGGCTCTGTATTATTCTACAAGTGGCCTATTACCTGAGAGAGCAACCACAGCTGCTTGCTCTCCCCTCTCTGCAAATGTTAGAGTAGTTGGTAGATACTGCCTACGTTAACTTCAGTAACCGCTGGAAGACAGACAACCAAATGTGGATCTCAGTGAACAAGGTTAGAGAGGAGGGAAGAGGGGTGGGTTAGGATAAGGGTTAAGTATTAAACGGGGTCTAAAAAGAAATATGGTGGGTAAAACAGCCGGGAGGGGAGAGTTGAGATTCTGTTAGGGTCCACAGCTTTTTAGAGTATGTTATATTTATGGAAGATTACAATCAAAAGAAAAGGAGAGATGGTAAGGATGAAAGAAGAAAAGACATAAGAATAAGAGAGAGGGTATATAAGATGTGGCTGAGGAGGAGAGTGAAGACTGAGCCACAGGGAACTAGATGGAGAAAGAAAAATCCTGAAACCTAGGTGAGCAATAGACAGACAAAACAAATGAAAAAGCAAATCCATCATGAAGCATGTGTGCAAGCATGAAAATCAAACCATTAGGAAATACAAACCAACAAAAGGTGCTTGTGGAGCGGGTTGCTGGCCCAGCTATACTGAGTAGAAAGGTGACATTCTCAGATCCCCCTGACTACAAGGTTCCGTATACTGCTGTGTGAGAAGGAGAGAGGAAAAACCACTGGTCTTCGTAGCTTGTGTTCCTGGGGTTCTGGGTATATAGGGGATTGGAGGGTCTACGTCCCTCCTGATGGGACCCCTGAACCTCCCTGCTTCCACTTGACTTTTTGAGGCAGGATCTCTCACTAAATCTGGAACTCACTGTCTCACCTACACTGGATAGCCAGAAAGACTTCAGGATCTGCCTGTTCTGGTCCAATCCACTTTCTCTCAAGCTGAGGTCACACATGTGTGCCACTGCACCCAGCTTTTCCCATGGGTCCTAAGGATCTGAACTCAGATCCTCGTGCTTGTGTACCAGGCACTTTACTGTGAGCCATCTCTACAACCCTAAGCCAATACTAGAGGATGAGCTTCTTTAGCTGAGGGAGAACACCTCAGGTGATGTCACTAACATGAGCTCACTTTTGTACTTGAGGAAAGTGAATTTTAAGGTAAGAAACTTTAGGGCTATCCAGCTATAGGGATGCTGAGCAGTTTATAAGTGGATAAAACTTATATGCTTCAACTTTATACTGTATTACCTCATTAGGCCCGAGGATTCTCCCTTACAGTTTTGATTGACCTATGCCCTAACTATCCCCTTCAGCAATGACTTGCTCTGCTCACAACACTGCTGCACAATGGGTTACAGTTTAGTCAATTTTGAGGCGCTTTGGAAGCCAGATTGGTGGGGAAGAATTCCTAAGCCTAAGAAAGCTCCCTCAAAGAGGGTGGGCACTTAGGCCAGGGATAGGACAGGACAGCAGGCTAAGTGTGAGGGACAGACGGACTGAAGTGAGGGAGTGGGAGTGAGAAGGGAAGAAAGGCTGGATGCGACAGACATTACCTCACCAGGAACACATACTCCAGGGCTGGAACTCGCCTTAATAATCCTGTTACTAGGGCAACAGGAAAAGAACCTATCTCAGAGAGAACCCAGCATAGCCTGTTTGTGCATGGAAGTAAAGAGGCTTCGAGTTCGGAAAATAGGTGGAAGCAAGTGACTAAATAATGCAGGAGGAGAGGCTGGGCCTTCGGAGGGCATCTCCTTGGCCTTTGCCCTCTATAACAGATAGTAAAAACACATGGAGCTGGCTTGGTGGGAAGGCAGCCAGTAAGATCCCTGGCACAAAAACTGTTAACCTCACGACAGATCACCAATTATATCCCTACTACCTAGGCCAATCAAAGGACACCCACAAGTGGAGGTACCATCTGCCATCATGAGAACTCTATAGAAAAATTCCTTTATTAAGGTAATGTCTGGCAGCAGAATCAAAAGGCTTCAAAGCTGACTCATCACTCAGTTTGCCTCCAATGTGGTATCACTGGATAATGTGATAAAGGTCTTAATGTCTCAAAGGTCATTTCAGCCTCTCCAAAGAGGGAAATACAGGAAAAGCTATCCACGCAAGGGAAGTCTAGGCCACTTAGAATGAAGGTCATGCTTTGCTCTGTGTAAGGCCCCTGGTGGAGTAAGCCTTCTTTTTATGGCCAGGCTTTTTACCACGGTGTTCTCTTGCCTTGCCTTGTCTTGTCAAGGCTATCAGGATGAGACAGTCTTGTTATATGATTGATCTCTTTCATAGCCAGCCCAGTGGGGGGAAACTAGCCCTTCACTTTGAGACATTATGACTCTCAGCAGACTTGGGCAAAACTGATGTCCTTTCAGTCTCCCGAGACACACACCTTGTGTCTGCACATAGGACCAGGTAGAGGAAGCCCCGTCTAACATCTGCCAGCCACGCCTACTCCAATTTCTCTTCCTTTCAAACATCTTTCTTGAGGGCCAATGGAAATATGCAGGACCGGATTTTTTTTTTCAGTCCTCTCTTGAGCTATACCTTCACAAGCATACATGGGTTCTAGATCTTAGTCAAGGACCACACAGAGGTTTCTATTACCTTAGGGTTCCAGTTGCAAGTACTACTCTGAAGAAGGGTTGGTGGGGGCAGCACCCCTGGTTACAGAGAGATTCCTACCAGGGCAGTCATGCACTGTGCAGAAACCAATTTTTCCAATGGACACAGCATGTTCTAGACGAGCCTGGAAGGGATTCTGCCCTATGGGGAGGGTGAGTGCCATATGAGAAAACTGAGTCACCCCAGACAGCCACTGACAAGCTTATTACCATCTCTGCTCACTCTCTGTCTCTTTCTCCCTCCCTCTCTCCTCCTGCCCTCCTTCTTTCTTTCTTTCTTTCTTTCTTTCTTTCTTTCTTTCTTTCTTTCCTTCTCCCTCCCTCCCTCTCTCCCTCCCTCCCTTCCATCCTTCCTTCCTTCCATCCTTCCATATATTTTGGAGAGCTGAAAGGTTAAGATAGTCTCTCACACTGCAGCCAGGCTGTCTTTAAACTAGCCATGATCCTCCTACCCCAGCCTCCTGAGTGATGGGCTGCACACATGAGTTACCACGTCTAGCTTACCACTCTTCCTCTGAGTAAACAAACTGGTTTTTCCTTTTAGATTCTTTCCTGCACATGAAAGATCATTTACTGAATAGTCTCCAAGCTTACTACAAGAATTTAACTGGAACTGGGTGGGGCTGAGGACATGGCACAGTTGGTAGGGTGCTCACCTAATATTCATGAAGCCCTAGGTTCTATCCCCAGCACCACATTAAACCCAACACTTAGGAAATGGAGGATCAGAAGTTCAAGGTTATCCTCTGCTAGTTCAGGCCAGCCTGACCTACAGGGACCTTGTTTCCTAAAATAAACAGAAAATAATAACAATAACAACAACAACAGAAGGCTAGGAATATAACTCAGTGGGAGAGTGTTTGCCAGGCACAAGGCTCTAGGGTCAAACCCCAGCACCACAAAAAACATCAAATGAATGGCAACAAAAATACCAAGGCTGCTCTTTTCTTCTGGTGCGCCACCAACGATCCTATTGTCATCATGGGCCGCCGACCCGCCCAGTGTTACCGGTATTGTAAGAACAAGCCATACCCAAAGTCTCGTTTCTGCCGTGGTGTCCCTGATGCTAAGATCCGCATCTTTGACTTGGGACGGAAGAAGGCGAAAGTTGATGAATTCCCACTTTGTGGCCACATGGTGTCAGATGAATATGAACAACTCTCATCTGAAGCACTGGAGGCTGCCCGTATTTGTGCCAACAAATACATGGTAAAGAGTTGTGGCAAGGATGGCTTTCATATCCGAGTGAGGCTCCACCCTTTCCATGTCATCCGCATCAACAAGATGTTGTCCTGTGCTGGGGCTGACAGGCTCCAGACAGGTATGCGTGGTGCCTTTGGGAAGCCCCAGGGCACAGTGGCCAGGGTTCACATTGGCCAGGTCATCATGTCTATCCGCACCAAGCTGCAGAATAAGGAACATGTGATTGAGGCTCTGCGCAGAGCCAAGTTCAAGTTCCCTGGCCGCCAGAAGATCCACATCTCAAAGAAGTGGGGCTTTACCAAGTTTAATGCAGATGAATTTGAAGACATGGTTGCTGAGAAGCGGCTCATTCCTGATGGCTGTGGTGTCAAATATATTCCCAATCGTGGTCCTCTAGACAAGTGGAGAGCCCTGCATTCTTGAAGGCTTCCACAGTGCTCTCCTATACCCTACCAAATCATGTTCAATAATAAATCTTGAATCAAGTCTGACAAAAAAAAAAAAAAAAAATACCAAGGCTAAACAATACCATAGGCTTTCTGAAAGACAAAGAACCTCAGTGTATAAATTAGTTACAATTACAACCAGTGGCCAGAGCTGCTAAGTCAATTTATTCTACAGAATTAATGAAAACCAAAGTGAGTGTTCAAGGCACTTGTGGGTGATGTGATTGGTAGTTAAAGCTTGTGCCTGGGCCTCTCTGGCTCTTGTAACTTGTCTGTCATGTAACTCTGGGCACTGGCACTCCTTAGAGTCCATCCCTTCGTTTGTAAGGTGGGATCTCACTACAGGATTCATTGGTTGGCTAGGAGGTCACATACCTGACACTGGTAGATGGTGAAAAGCCATTACTGTCCTTTTAACAACTCTAGAAAGGTGATGTCCATCACTTTCACCAAAGGGGAACCTTATGCCCACAGAAGGAAGCAATGCTGCATATCCAAGCACTAAATAAAATCTACTGTCTGTCTATCTCGTTTATTTTTTTCAAGACAGGGTTTTTCTGTGTAGCCCTGGATGATCTGAAATTTGTTCTGTGGACCAGGCTGGCCACAGTTAGGGATGTGCCTGCCTCTGGCTCCCAGGTTCTGGGGTTAAAGATGTGCCTCCATCACCATCCAGATCAATAAAATCTTACCCCCAAATTACACTGCACAGGCATCTCCCACACTGAAATCTACAAGGCATCTGGAAAACCAAGCCATCATCTCTCCTTGACAGCTGCAGGTCACAGTCTTACTTTTAGTCCTAAGAGCATGGAATAATCCCAGCTGTGGTACATAGACCCATCTGTTCTGAGCTAGAAGCGGGGTCCAATTCCTCTGCCAGACCTTGTATACAGTTCGGAGGCTTCCCCTTGGACACTCCTGGATAATGAATGCTGCAGAAATACACAATACAGAGGAGTCCTAAAAACAAAGGCATTCCTGGGAGCATAAGGAATTGGAGTGAGTTCCTCCAGCCTTTGTTCTTACAGGTCAGGCATCTTTGAGGGAAAAGACAATGGTCGAATATACCAGCTGATACTAAAGATAGACCCAAGGTATATATAGACAACTGTATACATTCATATTTGGCCTGTGGGCCCCAATCCTCCCAGCATGCTTCAGAACTTCTTTATCTTTTCCACACTAACCTTATTTGTTTTCTCCTGCTTCCCTTAGCCCTTGGCCCACAACCACACTCACGGAGAGGACTCTGTTTAAGAAGAGCTGGACTAGATCAAAATCTGGGGCAAACTGGATACCCTACATGGCTCTTATACCAAAGACATCAAAATGTTACCTTCTTTAATTATGAACCCATGTTTAACTACTAGGAAAGAAAAAAAAAAGTATTGGCCTGTGTACCACTGATTGCTAACTCCACTTAAGCCCTCGGTTGACCCCATTCACACTTCTAAAACACTGGCATGTGGATTTCTCATTGCTTTCTTCCTAGGCAAATAAAAGTTGCCCAAATCAACTTCCCTTAGCACCTGAAGCAAGACAGCTATGCAGCATTCTCAGCAGCAAGCACATAGGAGCTGCTAACCCTGCATAAGTGCTTGACTCGACCTTAAGGGTCAAGCATCTGTCCTCCACTTTGACAACTGCTTCTCATTGCAGTTTTCAGGCTTCGAGGGCCCTCCACAGCCTGGTCTCTTTATCTATAGGACAGAGGGTGGGGCACAGGGAAGTCACATTCAATCACTCTGGGAGAACTTCGGTGTCTCAGACACAGCACTTTGCCATATATTACTTTCCCTGTCATCGTGTTAGAAGCTGTCTTGTAGTCCACCAGAGAGCCATCTGGGAGATATTCTGGAGCCAAGAAGGGACTGTTAAGGTGGGAATGTTCCATCAGATATAGATAAAAGGAGGACGCTGGCTATGACCACTCAGCTGCTAAGACTGTACTGACTGATAGGAGGGCCTAGGGAGCTCACCTGACCCCTCACTGGCCTCCTGGAAGAATGGTCCATGGCTACCTAATGGGCAGAGGTAGGCTGGTAAAAGAGCTTCATAACCTGAGAGGGCAGCCCAACTGTGACTGGAGGGGTGTGTGTGTGTGTGTGTGTGTGTGTGTGTGTGCGCGTGCGTGTGTGTGTAAGGTAAGCCTTGGGTGTCTTTCCTTAGATGCAACCTACCCTGTTCTTTGATACATAGTCTCTTAGTGGCCTGAGACTTTCTGAATAAGTATGCCAGGCTGGCCAGCCAGCAAGCCCAAGATCCACTTCTGTTCCCTTCCCAGTGCTCCGACTACAGGCTCTTTAACATGGGTTCTGAAGACTCAACTCAGGTCTATATGGCAAGCACTTTACTGACTGAGCCATCATCTCCCCAGCCTTCTAACAACATTTATTCAGCTATCAAAATGAATACAATTTTAGAAAGCAGGTCTAACCTCTCCAAGTGCAATGCACCCATGAGCCTTGAGGCTTCAGGATTAGAAATTGTATAGCTCCCTCAAACAAAAGAAATGACTGGGGTAGACCATTCAAGAGAGTTAGATGTGGCTGGTTAGTGCCACTCTGTAACCTTGAGCATGATTTTTGTATCTGAGGCTTTTAAAAGGGAGAGTGCTCACTGGGTAGTGGTGGCCCGCCTTTAATCCCAGCACTTGGGAGGCAGAGGCAGGCAGACTTCTGAGTTTGAGGCCAGCCTGGTCTACAGAGTGAGTTCCAGGACAACCAGGGCTACACAAAGAAACTGTCTGGGAAAAAAAAAAAAAAAGGAGTGTGCTCATCATAGTATGGTCAAACAGGTAAGGCCAGGTCTGATGCTACTGTCCTGGGGTCAAGAATGCTGGAAAGTGAAACAAGACAACCTGGAGTCATGGTCTTCAGAGGAAAAGACTCTAGGAGAGAGAATGGTGTAAAAGGAATGTGGGAGAGCTGGTGGTGTGAAGCCACTTACTGGTAAAGCCGCTTGTTACCAAGCCTAATGACCTGAGTTCAGTTCCTGGGACCCACACGGTGGAAGAGAACTCCTGCAAGTTACCCTCTGACTTCCATGTGTACTTATGCCCATGCACACACTCCCCATAAATTCACACATAGACCACAAAGACACACAAATAACACACACACACACACACACAAACACTGTGAGTAAAACATTCATCAAACAGAGAAAGAGTAGAGAGTCACAAGCAGGAGCATTCTGAGAGCTTTGGAGGTCAGTCAGTGACCATCACTCCTGGGAACATCTCATGAAGTGTCCCTAGGATGCCTGACCTGAGCAGCACACTCTGCAGCATTCCCAGGGAATATGGCCACTGTGAAGATTAATCTCATTCTATTATGTGTTCTAAATTTATCTCACATGTAATGCTCTAAGATTGAAGGAGGGGCTTGTTTATGTTATGTTTTTTTTAAACCAATTTCTTTTAATTATAAAGAAAGGTTGGCTTCCCTATCAATTAAATCTTGCTTCAATTAGGACAACTATCATTTAAGTCATTACATTAAGTGTTTGAAATTTCTGCTTGAAGAAGGTCACTTTCAATTTAGTAAACATCCCTAAGTCATCATGTTAATTCCCAGCCAGTCACCCTAGAACTGCTGAGTCAGGAAACATAACCAAGCATTAGCTAACTAGCCATGAATCCACTTGACTTTATTAATTTCTCTCTTGGCAGAGAAGCAAGAAAAGGAAGCAAACCCATCAGAGACATTCACGCATCATTCATTCAATAAATATTTATTAAATGCCTAGTGCCAGGCACTATGCTAAGCTAAATGTAGATTTCATTGAGTTATTAATATTCCCACCTATATTATATGTGAAATTTTCTAAAGAATAAGATACTACTTTCCATAAATAAACCATTTTAACTCCCAAGATGCTTTATCTTCATTTCTGATCTCATGCCTTTCCCCATAGAGTTACACACCCCAGAGCTTCCAGACCCTATTCCTCTAGAGACTCATCGGTCAAGCACTTATTGAGCAGAAACTCACATAGAAACACTAGACCTCTATTCACTGTGTTTAAAGTCCTAGGGAAATACAAGTAATAAGAAATTATTCATATAATCACACTCATGGGTTTTTTGTTGTGCATTTGGGCTTTGTTTTAAGGGGAGTAGCTTATAATTGTTCAAAAAAAGTCTTTTTAAAATACTAATGTGTACAGGCATGTGTCCACGCACGTGTGCAAGCGTGTGCACGCTCATGCGTGCACGCACACACACGCACTCCAAATGTAGACCAAGAGTATACAACCTAGAAACAAAATCTTAAGAGTCTCACCTTGTCAGAGGATTTATTACAAAAGAGGCAAACCCCTTTCCTATCCTCTAAAACCAACTGGCACCCCTCAAAATTTAGAACCAAAGAAAAGATCTGCTCTGAGAGCAGATCATCAGAAAGGGTGATAGGACTGGAGACATCCCAGGTTCCCACTATGAATGAATTCAGGGCTCAGATCTAGCCAAATCTTCTCTGTCACCTCCATGTAGAGATGATATGAACACTCCAAGCATGCACTGACATATACATGTGCACAGTGCCCTCATGTGTGTCCCTCTACACCCACATGCCCCATCTCCAGAGAGTAAGCTTACCTATATACACAAACCACCCCTGACCACCCACACAAAAGGAGAGGTGAGAAGCCTCTCTCTCCCTCTGTCCCAGAGTCTCCCGAGGCTGCTGACATCACAAAAGTGTCAACTGGCAACCTCATTGTCATGCGGTTCTCCCCTGGCTCCCCTTCACTTACAAAGGCAGGGAAAGGGTGAGACCTTTCAGAGCTGCCAAGTGGGCAAGCTTCCAACAGCACTCCGGACTGAGCAAGCAGCAGAGCCACCAAGCCGGCAGCAGGGCACTGGGCCTCGTGTTTCAACTTCTGTTCAGTTCTCCTGTAATGGAAAATTGCTTTGCACAAAGCTAGAGTGTTAGCTTTTTCCAGCACCCATCCCCTGCCCTGCCCCACCCCTCGGCAGCCTTCAGATCAGAAGGACAGCTTGTACCCGCCCTCAGGAAGGTAGAAGGAGGGGAACCGTGGCTTCTTACTATGTCCCTTGCTTCAGGCCCTAGCTCCAAGTTGTTACTCTTTTCTCTTGGAATGGGGCTGGTATCAGGGTCCAAGTGTCCAAACAATTGTGTGTGTCAAGACCAAGAAGTAGCCTGCTCAGATATGGGACTAACGGAATACCCAACTGACGTTCCTCTGAACACCCGGAGGCTATACCTGAACAATAACAAAATCACTAGTTTACCAGCTTTGCAGCTAGGATTCCTCAGTGACCTCGTTTACTTGGACTGTCAGAACAACCGGATTCGAGAGGTGATGGATTATACCTTCATCGGAGTCTTCAAACTCATCTACCTTGACCTCAGCTCCAACAACCTAACTTCCATCTCCCCATTCAGCTTCTCAGTGCTCACCAACCTGGTGCGGCTGAACATTTCACACAACCCTCACCTGTTGTATCTTGACAAATATGTCTTTGCCAACACCACCTCTTTGAGATACTTGGACCTCAGAAACACCGGATTGCAGATCATCGACCATAATGGCTTCCACCACCTGGTGGTGCTCCAGACCCTGTACCTAAGTGGGAACCCCTGGGCATGCAATTGCTCCTTCCTGGACTTCACCATCCACTTATTAGTGTCCCATATGGACCACCCAGGTAAGGGGTTGATTGGCTGTGGGTGTGATGCCATGAGAGGGATTGGTTTCTGAGAGGGGTATTCAAAAGATGGTGGGGATGGGAGGGAAAGCTGGGTGAGATGATTAAAAAGTACTGTTACTGTTTGGCCCGGCCCCTCCTTGGGTTGACTGGAGAGGCAATGATGCTTAGTAGCAAAGGTTCTAGAATGAGAATTCAGAGTTCAAACATGTAACCTACCACTCATGTGCCTTTAGGAAAATTCCATTTCTCTGCACCTATTTCCCATTCCGTAAAACTGGTACATATTACATAAATTTGCAGAATTGTAGCCAACAAAATGTGTATGTAAATGATACAAAATGTGTACTGGAATTGTAAAGTAACAAAGTAATTCAAAGGCGCTGGGCTCCGTGGGTAAACTGTGTTAATCTGAATAATGCTGTGACTGAATTTTTCCAGAATCTAAATTCAGCCCTCCATAGGTGAGGGAGAAACCAACAGGACTCAGGGAAAGTTCCACCGGGGGAGAGAAGCATAGGAGCTCCAGGGACAGCAAAAGACAGAGGAGAGAAGGAAAGCCTTTGATAGATTAGTTTCAAAACAGGGACCAGTGTCAAGCTGGGAGAGTCCAGGGTTATAGCCTTACCCGGGAGAGTTCCAAGCTAGGTGCTGCCACTGAGCCAACCCTCTCTGCCATGGCTCTTTTAGTAACCCAGTGTCTCACATCCTTATCCCAGGGACTCTGCTGTATCCTTCAACCCCAGGTAAGTCAGAGCTTAAGAGAAATGAGGCCCCTTTCAGAAAGCCTGGGGCCACTGGTATTGTCCCTCTGACATGGCAATTCCTAGCCAAGAATGGCACTGCAGAACTGGTGGAGAGAGAGTCATCAGCCCTCCAGAGCTCCAGGTGGCCATGTTATAAAAAGACCTTCCAGGCAGGAAGTACACTAGAGTGAAGCAAGCCAGGATTTCCAGACCAGATTTAAGGAGGCACTGAGAATAAGCACCCGGAGTAAGTGCCTCCTTAACTTTTGTGCCCTGAGCATCTGCCAAAAATCTCATCCTAAGTTATTAGAATAACAAAAAAGGCACTGTAACTTTGTCAGAAACCTCAGTAGCACTAAGACTGGAGACAGGACCAGTGGTCTAAGTAGATTCCTTACCATCTTCTCTAAGAGCCAGAGAATGTGGTTTCTGCCAAGTTCTTTACCAGAGGGTCAACTGCCCTGCATTAAATGTAGTTCCTAAATGTGAGTATTCCTATCAGCTCACATTGTATCTGGTGCAAAGACATCACCTTTTCCTACCCATCCCCACATACATACGTACACATTTTTAGTGCTCAGATGTATTTTAATTAGCATTTGTCATTTACCTATGTTATATTCACTCCCCCATTATGTCTCTTATCACACTCCCACTCTTTCCCACTAGTTTCTCTTCTTTCATGTAGTGTGTGTGTGTGTGTGTGTGTGTGTGTGTGTGTGTGTGTGTGAGAGAGAGAGAGAGAGAGAGAGAGAGAGAGAGAGAGAGAGAGGAGGGGGGAGGGGGAGAGGGAGAGGGAAAGGGAGAGAGAGAGGGAGGGAGGGAAGGAGGGAGGGAGGGGGAGAGAGAGAGAGATCTTAATGAGTTTAATTGAACATAGGCAAGGTGTTATTTATAGAAACATGGGCAACTTAGCATTGGCTCTATCATTGAAGAAAATGTCTTCTCTTCCTCAGTAACCACTAACTGCCAAAAGCTTCTTAGGAAGAGGTAAGACCTTATGAGTCCCTCCTCCATTTCCACGACAGAATGTGGACAGGCCCAACTTTGTGCTGGTCTTGTGTGCTCCAGCTATACACAAACACACACACACACACACACACACACACACACACACACACACACACACACACACACACATCTTCCTTGAGCAGTGGCCACCAGGTTGCCAAGGCAACCTCCTAGCCTACCTAACTACACCATGGCGATTTACCTTCAGTTCTGGCTCCTAAGCCTACCATGCAATTCACCAAGCTTTCATGCAATTTTCCTTAATCAAATTTCTGCTTTTACAGTTGTATCTTCTCAGAATTTTCAGGCTGACTCCTTTGGACTCCTTGACTCTTTCAGTTCAACCCGTAATTGAACAAGATTATAAAGCAGGTCTTTTTCACTGCATGTTTTCAAAGACAGCAGAAGGCATAACTATCTCGTCAAGTTCAGAAACTCCTCATAGATAAAAGGAGACATAGTTTATCTCCACTGTGGGACCCACAACTGCTTCCCCGAGGCCCAGAGGAGCCTTTATAGGCCACTTCTGGGGGAAATATGATCCCACTGCTCCTGTTCATGGCTGGTATCTCAGAAAACATGAATAGGCCATAGCCAGACAAATCTCTACAAGTTTATTCTTGTATGTCTTGACCAAAATCACACCAACTAATAAATGTAAAAAAAAAAAAAAAAATCAATTTCAAATCCAGGTCTGAGCTACTCAGTTTAGGGCCAGTTGGCAAAATACCTGAGAAAATCCAGTCATTTGGGCTCGGAGTTTTGAAGGTTCCATGATCTGCTTTTAGACCTGAAGCAAAGCAATGAAAACCTATGGCAGAGGACTCTGCTGAAGGGACTGTGGTCCCAACATCCCCTTCAAGGGCATGTAGCCAGATGCACAAGTTCCTAGTCCCTTCCTCTTTAAGCTTCATCCACCTACTAATAGCTGCATGGAATTGGGACCAGACTTTTAACGTTTTCCACAGACCTTTGGAAACATTTTAGACCCAAATTATAGCAAGGTCTTTATGAGACTGTATTATCTTTTAAATCTGAAAATCATATAACCATCATCTTGTATCAGGTTAGTTAAATATAACTAAAGTAGTTTTATTTCTTATCTGCCTACTTCTTAGAACTCACAAAAGATCATTTACTTCAGTTAACAGGCACTTTGAAAATGTAATTGCAATACTCTGTTACCTGCCTGTCCAGATTTCTCATAATCTACCTAAACCCCCAAAGGAGAAATATATTCTAGTGCCAGGTCCTCTTCGGGTTTCATTCAATCTCATATTCATCCCTCTCCTTACCTTCCTTTTCTTCCTCTCCCTCCTCTTCCTCCTTCATTTCTCTCTCTCTCTCTCTCTCTCTCTCTCTCTCTCTCTCACACACACACACACACACACACACACACACACACACACACCCAAGAGCATGCATGCATGCAAACACATAAACATATGAACAAACACAAAGGTAGCTATAGCCATATACATATACACATACCCGCCTATAAACTACATCTACATAACATACATACATGTAGAAATGCACATGTATCTATTCATGCACACAAACATACACCAAATTGAACACACAGTGAAATTCATTATATGCCTCTTACCCTTTAGCTAGACTTGAATGCAAAGGAAGCACTATTTCAATTGACTCTCCTGTAATTATTCTACAGGGTAGACATACCTTGGCTTACACACAAACGTTCTTGCTGAACTTTCAATTACAAACTCTCCTACTTATATCACATTTGCTGTCAAAATGGTGAACTTGACATACTCTAGAGTGGAACTCACAATTCTTTCCCCAGATAGCCACAGTTTGGGATATAGGAAGAGATCAATGACATAAGCAGAGTAGTCTTATTTTAAAGGGGAATTCAGTTTGCACGTAGGTCCCTTTGAGGTAAGGAGGTACTACCCTTCAGCATTAATGTGGTCCCTGTGGTGCAGTATTAAGGGAAGAATAGTGGTGCAATGTCCATCTCTATGTTCCTTATGAAATGAGAAGTGAGGGGCTGGAAAGATGGCTCGGTAGGTAACAGCATCAGTTCTTGTGGAGGACCTGGGTTCAGTTTTCTAGTTCCCTGCACTCACATAGAAGCTAACCACTGTCTCTAACTCCAATTCCACAGGATGTGACGCTAGGAGCTCAGCACCATCCTTAGGTGCCCCCAAAATCTGGGCACTGCCGAGTCAAATAAAACTGGAGCCAATACCTGCCTAGACACCAAACTTGGCTCTAAGTGATGGGACAGCCACCATGCAGACAGCAGAGCCCAGAGCTGAAAGCTCAGGTTCTCAAGAGAAATAGACATGTTATGATTCTAGCCTGCTGCTTACTATCTATAGGATATCAGATAAGTCATTTAACCTCTCTGAACTTTGATTTTTTTTTTCATCTTTAAGACATGGATAATAATAGATCCAACCTACCTAGGGTTGTCATAATGATGAAAGAAGAGCATTTATGAAGTGCTATTAGAATTAAACTTGACACTTCATGAGCATTCTGTAAACAAACGGTTGGTAGATGTAAGAGAAATGTACAGAATTGTAGAGACGATGTCAGCCAAGCAGGTCCCTGAAGAAGAGGTGGGCTTCAGGAAGGCTCACACACAGAGACTGTCTAGGAAACAAGAGAATTACAGAAGGGTGTGCATAGAATTTGGAAAGGTGATCATTACAACTTTCTACTTTAATCCATGAGGAAAGAGATGAAGGAAGGAGGATCCAATTCGTGGGAGGAGTTGGATATTAGGTAAACTGAGAGCACAGAGTTCCAGACCCTAAAAAGTAAAACTGAGGGCTAAAATCAAGACCTGGTTACTTATCAGTGAGTTAAGAGACTCAGAGCTGGATCAGCAACATCAAGGTAGCTGTGCCTGCAACACTGAGTCTGGGTCTTAAAATTAGACCCAAAGAAAAGTCCACTTCCAGGTGCAGGTGTGGATATATAGTTTTCTAGGCGAGGAGGGAAGAAAGTCAGCCCAACAGAGGGGTGGTGGCATAGCCTTGTGATTTACAAGTGCTGAGCAAAGCTTTTACTCTATTTCTCCCCAGCTACAGCCTACTACTGAGCTGAAATTAGACATAGGAAACTCATGCCCCCAATGCTGTGACCTTGGAAAGGTCCCTGCCAGAATACTAACTTCCTGAGGAGAATAAGTATCCCTGAGCCATTATTGACTCTCGTATCAGAGGAAGGGGTGAGTTATTGGGCTCTCTAATTAGCTAAGATGAATTCTGCAATAGAGGAAAACCTTGAAGGAAGACAAGGTCCTGAAAGGAAATGTAGGAAACTCAAGAAAAGGCATGAGAGTATATTCTTCTCCTACATCTCATCCTGAGCTCAAGGGATACCCCCACTGAAAGGGAGGCTTACAGGAAACTGAAATGTTTTGTTCACTTCAATTTATCATAACGTTATATGAAACAGGAATATTGAAACTCTCCCAAATGAACAGGACCCTTGGCACTATTATCAAAAATACTAAGCAAAATCCTACAATGACACTCTCACTAGATGTATGAAAGTATTCAGTCGTATGCAGTTCCCTTTCCAAATGCAGAGGATAGCAGAAATGGAAGTATGTTATGATATGCCAGGTGCCAGGTGCCCTGCTGATCCCTGATGAGTACAGGGTTAAAACAGATGCTTGCACTCCGTTTCCCTTTTAGCCCAGGTCAGCAAGTAGGTGAACTAATTCCTGGCTGAAGCTGTAATTTTCCACTCGTTAGTGATATCTGGAGGTGAGAGTGGCTACTGAATTCTTCCCAGGACATTTATTTTCCTTAGTGGGACAGTGTTAAATATTTTCTAGGATGGTTTCTGAAAAGTCACTGCGCCCCAAGCTCCCGGTAGCTATACTGGCTCCCTCTTTATCCCCAACGTCTGGCCCCAGGCAGCCAGCAGGTGTTTCTGCAACACTGTGAGCACCTTAGATGTGTGAGCACCTTAGACGTGATATCCAACATGGAAGCCATTAGTCGTACGTGGCTACTGAACTCTTGAAATTTGGAGTACCACTGAACTGCATTCCTGACTGTTACTCATTTTCAGCCCATTTAAATAGCCACACGGGACAGTGGCTCTCATGACACTGGGCAAGCCATTTAACTGAATGCTGAATCCACTATTGTGTTAGTTTGTGTTAGAAGGGGTTATTGGGTTGTTTGGTTGGTTAGTTGGTTGGCTGGTATTTGTGTTTGGTTTGGGGGGTTTCATTTTGTTTTGTTTTGTTTTGTCTTGTTTTTGCTTTGATAAGATACCTGAGACAATAACATAAAGGAGAAAAACGTTGCTCGGGCTCATGTTTCAAAGATTTAAGTCCACAGTTGGCTGTCTCCATGGTTTCTAGGCTTAGAGCACAGAGATAAAGGAGGAAGTGACCTACTTCCTATGAAGATACCCCACTTTTCAGTTTCAACTTCCTCCCAAGAATGGTCTAAAATTATGAATTCATCAGTGTATTAACCCATTGATTAGGTCAGAATGCCCACAATTCAATCAGCTCCCAAAGGACCTACATTAGAACATTACATTAGTGATCAAGCCTTCAAAATGAGTTTTGGGGGAACATTTCATACCCAAACTATAGCAGGTGTCCTCACGGGTGACTACTGGGACCAGCCCAGCATGGATATATCCTACAGTCCAAGGTTCCTCTCCATTTTTATACTATTTTCTTGTTATTGGGCCCATCAACCTATTTGGCTCTAAAACACTTATATTCTTCTATGTGCAAAATATGTGAAGACAGTTGTAACACAGAAGTTCTAATTCCTATCTAATAAGGCCAGCCCGGGATAGAAGAGACATAAAATAGACTGGAAAGCCAGAGAGCCCTGCCCTGGTTGTAGCAACCCCACTGAGTGACTTTGAAAGAGCTTCTTCCTCACTTTGAATCTCACTTTTCTTGTTTTTTTTTTTTTTAAGATATATTTATTATGCATACAGTGTTCTGTCTGCATGTATGCCTGTAGGCCAGAAAAGGGCACCAGATCTCATTAGAGATGGTTTTGAGCCATCATGAGGTTGCTAGGAATTGAACTCAGGATGTCTGGAAGAACAGTGCTCTTAACCTCTGAGCCATCGCTCCAGCCCCAATTTTCTTGTTTTTAAAGTAGGGGAACAGAACTTGAAATTCTCAAAGACCCTTTTATCTAAATAGAAAGATAAGACACCTGTGGTGATTTGTATATGCTCCACCAAGAGAGTGGTACTATTAGAAAGTGTGGCCCTGTTGGAGTAGGTGTGTTACTATGGGTGTGGGCTTTGAGACCCTCATCCTAGCTGCCTGGAAGTCAGTATTCTGATAGCAGCCTTCAGATGAAGATGTAGAACTCTCAGCTTCTCTTGCACCATGCCTGCCTGGATGTTGCCATGTTCCAGCCTTGATGTTAATAGATTGAACCTCTGAACCTGTAAGCCAGCCCCAATTAAATGTTGTCCTTGTAAGAGTTGTCTTGGTCATGGTGCCTGTTCACAGCAGTAAAGCCCTAACTAAGACAACGCCCATGGTAGAAGAGGAGATCGATGCTCAACAGATAGGACCTCAAGTAAACAAGTGCATGGTGGGTAAAAGGGAGATGGAGGTATTCCTGGTATAGATGGCTGCAACCATAGGAGGAAGGGAATGGAAGAAGCAGAAAACCTCTGATTCTGGTGCCCTTCTATTCCCTGTGTTAAGCTGCATCAACTTTTCTGCCACAAGGTAGTCAGTGCCCCAGTCTTTCCTCCCAGGCCTGACACCCCAAGCAGAGGCCCTTAAACTCTAATGGACACTAAAATCCTACTCCCTGAGATTCTGAGTCATTGACAGGCCACTTCTCAGACAGCCTATGGCAGCATCCTGTACTCCAGAGCTTCTGTGGCTGTTCTAGCTGGAAAACAAGTTAATTCACACTGAGATGCTAATGGGTAATAGTGTTTTGAAATATCTTCTTCATGGGGTATTTGCAGTTATGACAGAAAACAATCATAAATCAAGACTTCAGAAAGTGACTGGCTACCAGAGAGAGGAATGGGGCAGTTTTAGGTCCCCTTGTGTCAACTCTTAAATTGTAGTCTTAGGCAGTTCTAATTGAGCTCAGTGGGTAGGACCCAAAAGTCAAGGAGGAATCAGGACAAGAGTGACACAGAGGTGGGTATGTGAGGCAACTGAGGGCATCTGCAGGAAACAGATGGTTTGGGTCATATGCTGCTTCAGGTCCAAGTCATTGTGAGGGCATTTTGAACAGAGAACATCTTAGTTTCATTCCGTGGTTATTTCACCCTGTATCCAGGCAGCTGTAATAGGATAGTGGCCCCATTTCAACCCACCAAGTACAAAGTCATCCTCAGCTATGCCAAAAGTTAGATTTCCAGAATGAATTCAGGCCTTGCACCATTTCACTATAAATGTTAACCCAGCTCCAAGCTCCTCCATCAGAGAAATTGAAATAAAGACGAGAGGCAGGCAGTGGTGGGGAGAGGAGCTGAGAGAAAATGAGAATTTCTGTACAACAGATGGTTCAAACATTGTCAACTGTTCTGCCAGCCTGGCTGTCACATCTTATAAAAACATTCTCTGGCCTTGATGCTAGAAGATCATCTTTTCTCAGGACAATGAGGGGGCATAGAAGGAAATTACTAAAGTATCCCCTCCCCCAAAAAAGGTGACCAGCCACGTGACCCTGATAGGTTCCCTTACTCAACCCAAATGGGATCCCAGAGAGATGTTGTCCGTAGTTCTCCATGTGACTTCTCAAACCACCTAACAAACTCAGGCATCTGGAAGGTGGCAGTAAAAGGCTGGCCAGAACAGCCAACCTAGGTTTCCCCATCTTGACAGATAAGGAACATCTCATGTTGGCAGAATCCAGGATGATGGATACAACTAGAAATCGAGACAAGGGTCCATCTCTAAAGAATCCTGAATAACTCTCTGAGGACCATGCTGTGGGTGGTGGTTTGAACATGCTTGCCCAAGGGAGTGGCACTATTAGAAGGTATGGCCTTATTGGAGGAAGTGTGTCACTGTGGAGGTGGGCTTTGAGACCCTCCTCCTAGCCACATGGGAGACAGTCTTCTGTTTGCCTTCGGAACAAGATGTAGAACTCTCAGCTCCTCCAGCACCATGCCTGCCTGGATACTGCCATGGTTCCTGCCATTATAACAGACTGAACCTCAGAACCTGTAAGCCAGCCCCCAATTAAATGTTGTCCTGTATAAGAGTTGCCTTTGTCATGGTGTCTGCTCACAGCAATGGAAATCCTAACTAAGACACTGTATCATATGAAGCCCTGGAAAGCAGGCAAGTCTTGAGACAGAGTTGGGAATTAAACTCCTGCAGAGAACTAGGAGGCAGAGAACAGAGGCAGAGAATATCAGCAGTAGGGATAGAGGGGTGGAGAAGTAGGCCAGGAGAATCTGGAAGATAGAAGCAGGGCCTAGGACTGAACTGGTCTGCACATGGCTCCTTACACTTCCTGTCTGGAAAACTGTAGGTGATAAATTTATATTCATTTAACCCCTTTCTTTATATTCTGGGAGCTCTGTGGTAGTATTCTGCATCTTCAGAAAGTAGCACAAAGTCTGACAGAGAGAGAGAGAGAGTCACATTAATGAATGAATGAAATTGGAAAAATAAAAAGGAAGGGAGAAGTGAAGAGTAACTTCTAATGTTTAGCTTGAACAACGGTGAGAAATTCATTGAGCTAAACACTTGCCGGGTCATCTTCCCATCACTAGAACAAAATACCTGACATTTCTGACTTATCAGGAGAGCCTGGCTGTGGCTCACAGTTAGGAAGATTCAGTCCAGAATCAATTGGCCTCGTTGTTTTAGTCCTGTGATGAGATAGAACATCATGGTGGTGATGAAGTTATTTTCAGGGCAATGGGAATTTTTGGTCCAGAGAGGTGTAACTCAGGAATTGAAGGTGCTAGCCACTCGATGGTCACTACAAGCCAACCTGAGACAATGCCTCTCAGTAGTTCATGGTTTCACACTCCCGTGGTTAAATATGAACTCACAAGGAAATAAGCAAAGCAAAAGTGAACTGTATTAAGAAGACATGAGGAATTAAGGAGGAGAAAAGGGAACTCCCAGAGCTAAGATGTATTACAGGAAGAAAATAGTCAGGAAGCCTCTACAGTCAATGGGGGCACCTGAGTGGCCACTGAGCTGCAAGTCAGGGGGTGGGGATTATAGGATGACATTAACAGGACAAAGACCAAGGTGATTTCTGTTGAGATCAATTCCTTATCTGAGCATATCAGAGGCCAAGCTAGGGTGACACACTGTGTGTTCTTACGGTCTAACCCGAGAGATGGACATGTACACCCACCCAGTTATAGGTAACTGAAGCTTCCCTCTGTACATCTCTGACTTCATCTCTTAGCTGCTAATCTTGACTGTGTGCAAGCCATTTACTGCCTGCTAGAATGTCTGACCGTGTAGGTGTTGCTAGTCTTAGACCTTGTTGGAGTCTAGTGGTTGTTAATTAGACTATATTCTCAGGTTTGTTTATATAGACAGTCAGTATTTTCACCATAACAGCCTGGGTTGAATGAGATTTTTTTTCCCCTCAGCCCAGTCAAGAAGATTTTTTTTTTAACTGAAAAATGCAGTATTTCAAAATCAGGCAGTACTATCCAGGCACTTACCATCCCAGCACTCAGGAGACAGGTAAGGGACAAGAACAATTCTATGAGTTCAAGGCTAGTCTGGTCTACATTGCAAGTTCCAGATCAGTCAGGGCTACACAATGTGACCCTGTCTCAAGAACAAAAACAAACAGCAGGTATTTCAGGGTGGAGTTTACTACTTGGTGGTAAGGTATTTGCTGAGTAGATATGAGATCCTGAGTTTGATCCCCAATACCATATAAGGGCAGCTGCCAAAGTCCCCCTTAGTTTTGCCTGATTAACCTTCTCACAGCTTCTGGGATGTAGTTGTGGTCTTCCTAGGTTACCTCACACCCAGGTCTTTGAATATGGCACAGGTAGAGGCTGTCATATGTACAGGCTGTTTAGAAGCCATTTCTACCTACCATTTACTGTATTATGCTTAGCTACTGTAGACGGGAGACTAGGAGAGAGGTCAGCAATGCCTTGTATGTGTTTTTCAGGGAAGAGGCTTGGTGGGAGTGAGTCAGAGCTCACTGGAGCCTGCTGACTCTGACTTCATCTTCCCAGAGCCCTTAATGTCCACCCTCTTTTCTGGTCAGCTTAGGTATCTCCCACCTGGAGGCAAGCCCTGTTATTTCCCATTCCTGGTGTTCCCAATGCTCTTGAAGAAGGGTGCCAAGAAGGCTAGATCCTTAGTCTCTGAGCAGTAGATCCTCTGAGACAATGAGAGTTAGTAAGCTCAGAATAGAGAGCAGGCCATCAAATACACATGTGGAGAATCACTGCCTCTGGTGATCACTGAACTCAAATAAAGGGAGACCAACAAAGGGAAGGTTTAGAATGAAGTATTCTAAGGGCCAAAGGCAAAAGCTCTTGGGAATGCCATGTTATTGAAAGGCGAACACAACTCAAGAAGCATGCTGAACATGAACATGGGGCAGGGGGCAGGGCAGAAAGAACATTCGAGGAGGACAAAGTCTCCAAACAGCAGCACCCTAGAAGACTCAAAACTGGCTGTCATATTTAACTACCAGGTCCCTGGGATGAGACTGAACTCAAATCAGGGGCAGGCTATGGAAGGTGCAGAGAGAAGAGAGCATAATATGTCTCCCTTCTAGGAGTCTCCCTTCTAGTGGGTGGTGGGATGGAGGGTGCAGGGTGATAGTCTGAGCAGAAACAAGAGTGTCTTTCTAAGGAAAAAACAGATCCAATTATTCGTTAATCTGTTCATTCAGAGGGAAGCCCCCATGAGGAGGGAGCAAATGGTCCCTTCTTTGTTTCCTGGGGCTGTGGAGAAGGAAAGGAAGGAAAGCCTAAATGTGGAAGTGCAACCGAAGCACTGACCCACCTTGAGAACCTACACCTCACTTTCTATGAGATGAAGGTCAAAGACTGACTTTCTCTTTTTTTTTTTTTGTTTTGTTTTTTTTGTTTGTTTGTTTTGGTTTTTCGAGACAGGGTTTCTCTGTGTAGTCCTGGCTGTTCTGGAACTCACTCTGTAGACCAGGCTGGCCTGGAACTCAGAAATCTGCCTGCCTCTGTCTCCCAAGTGCTGGGATTAAAGGCGTGCGCCACCACTGCCCGGCTTCTTTTTTTTAATATTTTATTAATCAATTCTCAAATGCTGCCCCTGTCCTGGTCCCCTAGTTTCACATGATGTTTCCAATGGCACTGCCAAGCCATCCATGAGAACAAACCTTCTGTTTGTGAAGCTGTGAAACTGAGATGCACTCTAGCGGCTGCTGTTATTACATGGTGTCGGCGACCAAACTCAGGGCCTCATGCAGAGGAGGCAAATGTCCTGCCACCAAGCTACATACTCAACCCTGAACTGCCTGATTTTAAATACTTAAAAACCACCTGACTGGAATTTAAAAAAAAAAAAAATCTTCATGCAGCCCAGTCTTCTTGTCTGGAAAATGATGTAGTCCCCAAGTTGTTGTAGAAGCTAAATAGAATGAACGACATGAAGAGGTTGACACCACAGTCTTGAATGCTGAACAATGCTCCTTACCATACCACTGTCACTTCAGTCAGGTGCTGACCCAGGTTTCCTGGGGGTGACTCTGAGTGCTGGTAGCATACAGAGCAGAGGATGGCTGTAGGTATTCACAGACAGAAGCAGGCTAAGCAGGCATTGCTCTACACAGTCTTCATGCACAAGGGGTTTGAGGTGCCAGTGTTCTTGAGGAAGGAATGTAAATTCTCAGACTGATCACACTAAGTAAAAGACACTGAATGCACTGTCTGGACCTAAGGCCAGGATCTCTCTTTTTATCCTGTCCTGAAAAATCTGGTCTTTCTTTCAACATAAAGTAATAGCTACTATATACCTGATACATCTCATTAAAATACAGCTAAGATTGAAATTAGCTGGATGTGGTGATTTATACTTATAATCCTAGCCCTCGGAAATCTGAGGCAGGAGGATTGCAGAAAGTCTAAGGCTAGTCTGAACAACACAGTGCATTCCAGGCTATTCTAGGTTACAAAATGATTCAAATCTGTCCCCAACCAACCAACCAAGACTGGAACGAAAGTCAGGTTAGGCAAATCCTTGCCTGTCTCAATTAATCTTCTTGTACTAGCCAAGAGTCTCTGGTTCCAGCCTTTGGCCAAGGTAAGATATGGCATTATTACCTCAAGTGACAATTACTGAAGTGTGAGAAGGCGAGCCTGGACTCTTGAGTGCCTGGGCAGGCATTGGGCAGACCATTATGGAAGAGACATACTGTGTGAAGCCTACATTGTCACGTGAGAGGAAGGATGTAAGCAACAACTGCTCTCAAGAGGAAGAGTGTGCCCGGACAGACACTTCAGACCAGGTGTTCTCTAGCTGGTGGCTTCTATGCAGAGAACTGAATAAAAAAAAGTGAAGGCCAAGCCACGGGAATGTGAAGTGAGGTGAGGGAGGGGCTTTCTAGACAGGAGAATGAAAATGGTAAGGACACCAGGATACACTGTGCTTGACAAGCCAGAAGGTGAGAATGGCCACAGCAAGGGGAAAGGAAGGAAAGGAAACAGAACACCCTGGTTGGAAGCCAGACCACACAGCAAATAAGCCACACAAGGGTTTGCTTTTATTCCACCATGACAAGGAGTCCTGCAAGCGGTTTTTGGCAGAAAAGTAAGATGCTTTGTGACTGACAGTTGGCTCCCACTGCTGTATGTAGGAAAGATTGTCAGGAAAGGGGTTTGGGAGGGAGGGGATGATGGATCAGACTAGGATAGCACTGCACATAGTAAGACCACTAGAAATCAGGACATATAATAGTGAAGGGGGACCCACAGTGTTCGCCTGTGCCTTGAAAATGGGTAGGATTTGAGCAAGGAGACTCCCTTGTTTCTTCCTGCTCCACGGGTGAGTATTGGTACCCTTCACTCCTGAAATTTTATATATTGCTTGCTATCCATGAGGGTGTACCACAGGTTTTCCCACAGACCCCTCTAGTGAGGTCATTTTCTCAAATGATGTTCTGTCTTCCAAAATGACTCTAGCTTGTGTCATGCTGATATAAAACTAGCCAGCACAGAGTGATTTTATGCCAAACAAACAAACAAAAAAAAAAAATCAAAAAAACAAGCAGGTTGTAGTTCGGTGGACCCTGACTTAGGACATCACAGAAAGATAGCTAGGTGATGAAGAAATGGAGTCCCCGTAGGCAAAGGTAGAGCCCGTGTCAGGAGTAGAAAGGTTCCTGAGAACATGGTGAAGGGCTTGCTCTCTAGCCACCTTTGGTGTTGTACTGCTATGCTGGCCCATGCAGATTCCTTCCCAGGGAGTCATCTCTGGAGTTCCATCCACTGTACAGAAGGATATCACAGTGATTTGTTTTCTTCAAATTCTACCTAGAAAAACTGTTCTAAACTATAGGCCAAAGACATGGCAGCTAAGCGGGCTAAGAAGTACTTCGCAAAACATATAAGCCAACAAAAATTGGAGTTTGAGCTAGACCTGGTAGGGCTCGCCTATAATCCCAGCTACTGGGGAAGCTGTGGTGGGAGGATCCCAAATCCAAAGCTTCCTGGAACACAGACAGAGCGAGCTCATAGCCTGGGAAACCTAACAAGACTCTGTTTCAAACAACAGTTTTATGGGGGTTAGGGATCTTGCTCAGTGATAAATGTTACCTGGTATTCACTATGTCCTAAACTGAATCCTAAATACTGCAGAGAGGAAAGATACTAAGAGGAAAGAAAGAGGAAGAATTGCTGGAGAATTGGAGCGTCTTCAAATTCCATCTCTCCTTGTACTCTGCCCCTCTTTGAGGCTCCCCAGCCACCAAAGCCCAGCTAGTTCATTCCCTGGGCACACAGAGGGGATGGGTGCTCATAGAAGCCTGCATACAGCTTGCTTCCTTCTCTAACAAATGCCAGGGCATCTGAGTATGGTCCCTGCCCAGGACCATGATCTTTTCCACAGACCAAGGAAAGGTTCCTCTTAGAAGGAGCCCTGAGTTCAAAGGGAGGCCTCAAAGCTTATTACAACTAATATGAGGTTCTGAAGCACAGACTGAACAGACTCCCTGGCTCCTGCATACACCTGGTTCTGGAAGACATGTTTACTGCCTATGAGTAAGATGCTGTGTGCGGAAATAAACAAGGTGATAGTTTACATTTCCTTAGGAACTATTTGCAAGTAGTTAAACATTAGTAACATCTGTAATTGTGCCTAGGAGTTTTAACTGGGGCAGATGTTCTGGGCCTACTGGAGTAGTGTTGAAAGAAAGGATAGCCAGGAGTCTAGACACACTGTCTATATAATGTGAATGACAGCCCTTGGAGTTCGTCAGAGCGTAGCACGTGGTTGCCCTATGTAAGAGAGAAGAATAGATATACAGTTTATTCATTCCCTAGCCTGGCAATATTTAAAACTACCATTCAAGCTGGTTCGTAATGGGTTTTACAGCTAAATTTTATTAATACCTCATGTTATACCTAGCACACATTAAATATTCCACCATCAGTGTACAGGTATATAATCTCTGAAGACACCAAATCAAACTAAAAAAAAAAATAATATATCACTAACAAGCTAAGAAAATGGGTTTAAATAATAAACAAGAAGGCAAAAGTGTGAAGAAATAGGACATAAAATATATGAAATAAATATAAAGCCAAGTAACAAGTTACTAGGTATAAATGTCAATGAACTGACAACAGAAAGTTTTACTAGCTTGGGTGGGGGGAAAATCCCAACTCTAAGTTGCTCACAAAAATATACATTATATATAGAAAAATGGTAACATTGAAGAAATGGGAAAAGACAGGCAATGCAAACACTAGCCAACAGGAATTCAGTCCAGCCACATTAGGAGAAGGCAGTCTTTACGAGCGTTACCGGTAGGCAGTAAGACCTATTAGTCAATAACTGAAAGGCAGGGGTAGTAACTTTCTATGCATCTTTTTAACATAGGTTAAAATATGACAGAACTATATGGAATGGTGACTTTGATATGACAGTTTTGGGTTAACCTGTGTCTAGAAAAGGTAAAATTCCTTCCCTCAGGAGCTAATAAGCAACCAACAGACTAACAAGAACTGAGAGGCCATCTCTATTCATAGATTAGGAAGTCAGCAAGGGAGACTGGGAAGATGACTCGGTAGGCAAAGTGACTACTACTCAGGCATGAGGACCTGAGATTGGTCCCAGCAGCCATGTTAAAAGCCAGATGCAGGCCATACATAGGACAAGTGGATCCCTGGGGTTTGTTGGCAGCCCAGGCTAGCCAAAACAGTGAGTTCCAGGGTCAGTGAAAGACCTTGCCTCAAAATATACAAGGTAGAGATTAAGAGAAGACATCAACCTCTGGCTTCATACACAACACACATACATACATACACACACACACACACACACTCACTAACACTCATACATACATACACACACAGTAACATTCACATGCACACACAGTCTATCATATATAGACACTAACACACATACACACACACTGATACTCAAATATACACACATACACACACTAACACTCACACACACACACACACAAAGATAAAGCTAAATTTAAAAGTCAGCAAGGGCATAGATTTCTATCATACCACAATCTAAAGGACTTTAAGCAGAGCAATATACTAAACAAAAATAAAACAAATATTTTTCAGAATGAAAATTTACTAAAACTTGCCTGATGCTAGGCCATAATACAAATTATTAAAAATTTTCTAAAGATTTTCAAAGTGACAGAACATGTTTCAAACCACAGTAGAATTGAACTAGAATCTAGCTGTCTTTTAAAAAAAAATCTCCAAATACTTGTACATAGCAGTGACTAACAGCTCTTATTAATAGAGCAATGACCAGATATACTTTACACATTCGAGGGCTAAACCTCCCTCTGGTAGCCATGTAAATACATGTCACACACCAGGGTGGACTGTGGCAGGTGGGATAGAAGGGTGAATAGGAATGAAGGGGAGAAGAGGCGTGACCTCTGACCTATGAGGACCAACAGTTGGGGGAGCGCCAAGGAGTAAAGAGGCACTTTAAGGTTAGTTCTGGATCCAGCAAAGACTGGAGAAAGAGGCCATGGATACCTAGACCATGAGTTGTGTGACATGGCCAGCTACAGGTGAGGGCCAGAGCAAGAGGCGGATCAAGGTGTGCTAGTGCAGAAGTGAGCGCCAGGAGCACAGCAGGGAAGCAAAACTGAAGGCGGGATGCTGAGAGCCCGGAGAGACGCTGTGTGTGTTATTCTGAGGTCCACAGTAGCAATCACAGGAACCTGTTTGATAATATACATGTAGGAAAAGTTAAACCTTTTGGGGGCGGTCTGGGGTTTGTGTATGAATCCGACCCTAGCTGGTGAACCTCCAAGTGTAGAGCTGGGAGGCTGGGAGGGAAGCTCATCTTGACAGTGATGTGATGGGGGAAGGGGAGAGAAGGAAGCTGTAGAGAAGCCCAGGCCTCCCTCCTGACAGCCACCCACATCCCTCACCCGCACAGCAGCCTAACAATGCATTAAAATCGCTGCCTAATTGCTCCTTTCAAAGTTAATGCTCTCAACCGGGGAAGTGTGTGTTCAATGTTTAGTCTCAGCTCTGCCGCCCAAGCCCCAATTTAAAAGCCAAATCTTTTTAAAAATAGAATGAGATAAACCCCTAGACACGGCTCCGACCCTCAGAATCCCACGTTTTCCTTTTTCAAATCTGTCTTGCTTTGGATATGTCGCTGGCAGTTTGAGCAGGTGACCTGGGAAACCTGTCTGGATCAAATCCTGGAGAATCTTTCAGCAGCTTCTTCCTGGCTCCATTCTTGAACTCTCAGGCAGAGCATAGGAAGCCTTCAGTTAGGCCAAAGCACGGCTGGATTTCTGTCCCTTCGTGTCCACAGCCCCTCTCCTCTACAGGAACCCTGTCCATTGGAGCAGGGTGGCCCACAGGGATACCTGGCCACATTCAGTCTACAGGGAAAAGGTTTTCTCTCTTGTTCTCAATGATCACTGTAAACAATGCACACGATCTTTGCACTGGCTTCTCCTCCTCCATTTACAGGCTCCAGCAACAGCCCATCAGCAGTAGTTACGGATGACATCAGAGGTGTAACCTTCTGCCTGGAACAATGAAGTAAGGGGCAGGAACCATAACCCTTCCACTGTCCTTTACAGGCACCCAAATCTACCTACTTGCTACACTTCTCTATCTCTCTCCTGCCGCTAGCTTATGTTAGCATTCCTTAGCCAACCCTCCTTCTCTAACATCCTTGTCACCGAAGACATTGATGCCACCACACAGTTGCACAGTTCCTATCCTGGAGTCAAAAGGAGCTTCTCTGTTATGTCCTTTGGTTGTAGCTCTCATGTCTTCACTCCCTAGAACTCAGTCCTGGTCTTCTGTCTTCAGTCTCCTGGCTAAATCCTTTGAGGTACCTAGAACCTTCAAATCAAGAAACTTCCTAAGTCTCCATTTCCTTGTTTATAAAATAAAGATGAAAATATTATAAAGATCAAGATGGTTGTAAGCATTACATGAGATCAAATGTGTACACTAAAAGCTTAGAAAACAATAGTTATAACTATGGTTACGATCACTGCGAAGCCTGGCCTTGACTCTGAGCTGCAGCTTATGTATTCATCGTGCGCCGGGTGTGTTCACCTGGGTACCTCTGCATACACAGCAACACGGTGCAGCACACAGAGCTAGTGAAACACAGCTGTGGGCAGCACTCTAAGTGCCCTGCATACCTGGCATGTGGCTGCCTTCTCACCTTGGTAACTACCCTATGTGAGAACACATATGGTTTGCGCCTGTGACTGGGAAAATAGGACTTAGAGAGGAGATGAGGTGTCCTGCCAAAGTCTGCATGACTAGCAACTGACGATTTGGACTGGATAGCTCAAGAACCCTTTTCCTTCTGCTATATACTGAAGTACATTGTGCTAGAGCTGGGGCAGCACTCAGAGAAGCAGCCAGAGAGCTGCATCAGCTGATAACAGGGACTGACCATTCAAATCATTCATGGGACCCACTGGTGAGTGCCAATGCCATTGTTAAGAAGCAGAACTGCTTCACCTGCTGGCAAAGTCTTAATGCTGAGCTTTGCAGACATCCATACAAAGACTTTTCTGGGAATCTTGTCTCTTCCTGAAGGTGAATGGTTTATGATTCTCTTGGGTGATATTAGTGGTCTCTGTTAATTGGCTTTTCATCAATGTGACAAAATATAGGAGAGATACAAGTTTAAAGGAACAAAGGTTTACTCTGACTCTTGACTTCAGAGGCTTCTGCCTGCAATTGCTCCATCTCTTTGCTGTGGGTTTGTAGTGAAACAGAACATCAGGGCAGAGAGCAGAGCATGGAACAAAGCTGTTCACCCTTGGTAGCCAGGAAGCAGAGCATGAGCAGGATCCAGGGGAAAGAGAGAACCTTCTCAGTCACACCTCAGTGACCTCCCTCCTCAAGCTAGACACCACCTCCTAAAGCCCCTGGCTGGAAAGTCACTGGTGACCCATGAGTCCTTTCAGAAGGTTGTCCCCTTGTAATCCAGTCACTCTCAATAGCACCACTAGCTAGGAACCAAGGTATCAAACTATGCACCTTTTAGGAGGACAATTAGCATTCAACCCACAGGGTAGTCCGAGTCAGCTCAGGCACTAGTACAGAGAAGGACCAAGATTGGGCAAAGACAGATTTAAGAAAGAGAGAAATGGGAAGCTGATAAACCACAGTGTAGAGGTTCCAACATTCCATGCTTTTGTTTCCAACCTTCTGCCCACTGTTGGGGTGTCTCCTTCCCTTAGAGAGAGGGTCTTAAGCAAAGGCCATTATCATGGTCTGAATGCAGCCAAGCCTGTGTGTAAGATGTAGTTCCAGGCACAGCATTTTTCAAACTGTAGTATGCCACCAGATGCCCTGGGACTCTTGTTACAAAGCAGATGACTTCGGCAGCCTGGGTGTGGGCCTGAGATGCTGCATTTCTTTCTCTCTTTTTTTTTTGTTTTTTTGGGGTTTTTGTTTGTTTGTTTGTTTTTTCAAGACAGGGTTTCTCTGTGTAGTCCTGGCTGTCCTGGAACTCACTCTGTAAACCAGGCTGGCCTCCAACTCAGAAATCCGTCTGCCCCTGCCTCCCAAGTGCTAGGATTAAAGGCGTGCGCCACCACCACCCGCGAGATGCTGCATTTCTAACAAGGTCTACTAGTACTGTTGGCCCATAGGCCACACTTTGAGCAGTGAGCTCCAGATACTCCTTCCTTTTGGCTCAGGGCACTAGAAATCCTGATGTTTCAGCACCCTGCCTGCTATGTTTCTCTTCGCAGATGCCCAGAACGCCACGTGTACCGAGCCCACTGAGCTGAAAGGGTGGCCCATCACACAGGTGGGGAATCCACTCCAGTACATGTGCATCACACACCTGGACCACCAGGACTACATCTTCTTACTGCTCATCGGCTTCTGCATCTTCGCTGCAGGCACTGTGGCCGCCTGGCTCACAGGCGTGTGTGCTGTGCTGTACCAGAATGCCCTTCGAACGTCAGGTGGGGATGATGCCGAAGATGAAACTGGAAACAGGATCGCCAACCAGATTTTTCGAAGCAGCACGCACTTCAGCCCAGTTCGTCGGTTCCCTGAGCTGATTTAGCTGTCAGAGAGGACCACCGATTGTGCCTTCCTTCCCTGGCCAGGCTCCCTGCTCTCTCTCTCTTGCTCTCTCATCTTACCATCATTGTCTTGGAGACTGAAGCCTTCTAGTAAAATAAAATATTTGGTGGTTATTTCAGAGGCTGGTCCCTTCCTGTTCCAGCAGCCCATGTGTGCTGCTTTGAACTCAGTAGGATGGAATAAAAAGTCCAAAAAACTTGATGGATTCATCAGGATAGCGAAGAAGCCCATCCTAAAAGCAAGTGGACTTGTATTTAATTACTATGTCTCAAAAGCAAATGCTGGAGGAGAGAGATGAAAAAATCCAAGGGTTATGAGTGTTCGCATAACATGTAATTTGATCATATTCACCCTATCACCAAACTTTTAATCAATACTAAATCTGAAAGTTAAGCTACTATGACAGTCTTGACAGAAGAAATGGAACTCAGTTTTTCACAATGGCTTCTCTGTGAAGATGATGGCAGAGAGTGGACATAGCATCCTACCTAATGGGTCCTGAGAAGGCCACTGTGCATTGGGGTTCCAAGTACTTCTTGGTGGAAATAAAAAGTCAACAAAGTGCTAAGTGAGAGATAGGCACACAGTTATAAGGAACACACACAGAGAGAGAGAGTATGTAGTAGAGAGAGTGAAAAGCTCTCCAGAAAGGAGAGCCATCTAAACTGTGGCTTACAGGTCAAGATAGGATTATCCAAAGCAGCAAAGCAGAGAGGCAGGTGACAAGAAGGCTTCCTAAACAACAAGAACTGAGCACACAAAGCTGTGAGTGCCTAGCACATCGCTGTGGTTAGGATATACAGTCTAAAGGAAAGAAGACAGACAATGCTAGAGAAAGAAGCAACAACCCCCAAGGCCTTACAGGGACCTTAGACTAGTCAGGAACACATCCATCAGGGTCTATCCTGCAGTAACAGGTAGCCCCAAAGTAAGCCTGGCTTAGCTCTTACTTGTGTAAAATCATGTGGGCAGGGCAGCCTCTCCTGAGTCTTCTAGCTACAGAACCAGGAACATGAGCTTCAGAAAAAGAAAACAAATGTAATAGGTACATTTCAGGCTAAGCAGTTATGGCACATATAACTTCCACTCACTTTTTTACATAGCCACCATAACCCTACTGTAAAGAAAAGTATGTGTGGGGGGAGACAAAATGCTAAAAAAATATCTCTGCATTACCAAGATAAGGAATTTCAATTTCCTCCTGAAACACACTCCATAATTTTAATCACAAAATGATACCTGATTTTCCCTTTAGAGTGCTCATTCTGGGGCTGGTATACTTGCCCTGGGCTTAATCTTCCTCACCTAAAAAGACAAGGAAGAGGAAGAAGAGGAAGAGGAGGAGGAAAACTCACTCAAGCTTACCCTGGCTAGAAGGCATAAAAGAGATGTGTGAGGCAGGTGAAGGTGTGAGACCAGCAGTATTGTGTCTTCCACAGGAAAGAGAGGGGAAACTGACCAAAAGCAGTAGCCATGGAGACAGAGAGGATTGGATGCATTTTAAAAGTAAGGTGAGAAATAGTTACATAATTTGATGAGTGGCTAAACATGATGTTGGGGAAGAATTACTGGAGGAAAGATTAGGGGAAAGATGGGTACCCAAAGTTCAGATTTGGACTGCCAGGTAGCGGGTAGCACAAGTCACTAAGTCAGTATCACAGTGCTCTGGGGGCAAATATAAAAACACCTGGGAAATCCATCAAATGTGGAGAAGAGGAAGGGACGTGTGGAAGACTCGGGAGCAAGGCAGAGCTAACTGCTTCCTCTCTGTGGAGTCAACCGTATCTGACACTGAAGAGTGTCTGTCTCTCAGGCAGGAGAAGCATGTAACAGGGATGGGAGGCTGCTGTCTTTAGAACCACTGGTGTACAGATCCTATTTTCTAAATAAAGATGTGCGTGTACATTTGATGCAAGTGGATGTTTAAAAATAAAAAAGAACAGATGACCTGGTCTAGAAAGTTACTGTCTTCTTCCGAGAGGAATCTTTACCCACCTTCCTCAGGGGTAGCTATCAGGGTTCCAATAGTGTGCCTGGGCTCACACCACCCACTTGTACTTCACATTTGGCCCCAGAACTTGAGTACCAGAAAAAAATCAATGGGGTATTTTGTACAGGAGGCCATGTCCAACATAGACCTTGAGACTATCAGAGGATTTTGCACAGGAGGAGGCATTTCCGTGGATATTAAGGGTTAAATCATGGAGGTGTGATAAAGGGAGATGTGTGGGGAAACACCTGTAGTTCTGTCTGGCAGCTGGAAGATGAATGGAAATCACTAAGAGGATGGTGGCAGAAGACTGATCAGGCAGCTTATGAAACAGTTTTTCATCAGTGTTTCTCCAAGTAAAGCCCGCAGCCCACTGCATGCACTAGGGTTCTTCAGGTCTTGGTCCCTAAGTCCTCAGGAGGGGTAGACATCAGTGCATACTGCATGATGTTCTTCAGTTTTTAAGAATGACTTGTGTGTGGGGATAATGAGACTTCAGACCTCGGAGACTGTAAGAGCTTCTTTGGTTCAGAGTAGACCTCAACCAACTGGTCAAGCCAAATGTCCCTTCTGCCTGGAAAGAAGAATGAGGGGAGGGGTAAAGCTCGACCAGTACTGCTTACTGCAATTCCTGTCTTGCTAAAGGCCTCCACTTCACACAATGAGGTGGAAGTGCTCCGAGTTCAAGCTTCTCTTCTGTACATAAGCTTCAGCGTTTGGGCTCAATCTCCTCAAATGAGGTAACTGGGAGATTAAGTATCTCCAAGGCCATCTCTGATTCTAACTTATGGATAATATCGAGAATGTTCAAGAGACAGCTGAAAACAGGAAAATAGAGAACTCTTAACAGAAACAAGGATGGAAACAGATAATTTGCAGCAAGCACACAAAGATATATTTACTCTCACAAGAAACCAAATAAAATGCACATTAAAACAAGAGGTACTGGGCTTGAGGAGACGGCTCAGTGGGTAAGACCACCTGTTACACAAGCAGGAGCGCATGAGTTTGGATGCCTATCACCCACATCAAAAAGATGGGTGTGGTTGCTCATGCCTGTCACCTCCGCACGGAAAAATGGGACTGCAAGTAACCAGACTAGCAAAAAATCGGTGAGCTTCAGGTTCCCTAACAGATTCTATCTTTAGAGAAAAAGGAAGAGAGTGACAAAGGAAAACACAGTATCGCTGTCGCTGTTATCTGGTCTCCACACATATGGGCATGAATGTACACTTGCACACACACACATGCACACACACCCATGACACATGCACAAACACAAACAGGTGACAAGTTAGTCTGATTAGGCTAAAGCTTTGCTATATGGATTGATAGGGGTGTTGGCTACGTGAAATCTAACACCTGTGAATTATGGCATCTTGGAGTGAAGCAGAGCAGAGTGTTAACTTAGTGACTTATAGCTGGAAAGACATTAGTGTCTTTCCAACCCACTCTATGGCTAAGACAGGTGAGACAGATTCACCAACATCCTATTTCAACTGATGAGTACATCCGGACTTCCTGATTTCTCTACCAGCACATGTAACATATATATTCATATTCATTCTCTCTCTCTCTCTCTCTCTCTCTCTCTCTCTCTCTCTCTCTCTCTCTGATTTCCTTGTCAGACCTATTTTCCGAATTTGATTTTGTAAGATCCTATCTCACTCCCTTTTAACTAGAATGTTAGCTGCTGTCCACGCTAACACGCTGACAGATTTGTTACCCAGCACCTAAACAATTGTTATTAATAATGGCCTTAAAGGCTTACAGGTTCTTTTCAGGGAGGCAGATGGTGAAGACTGTGCCCTGGTCATCAGCACTGGCAGTAATAGCTCAGACAGCACTGAAGAACCACTGAGGATATGGGGAAATTGTAGGGCAGAGCTAAGCGTTCAGCAAGAGTCCCATGATGAAAGGATGTAGGCAGGCTGGCTTCTTAAGCAGACCAATTATTTAGGTCAAAGGGTTAACTTACAGGAACAACACATGCAGGTACACAACCTGGTGGCTAATTGCACATCACTCCCTGAACTCACTAAGTGACTCTGGGCTCATTCCCAATTAGCATCCACTAAACCTGGCCTGTTGTCCCTTTGATCTGGCCTCTCTCAGCAACTGCTGATGGCTTGTAATTCTTCTTTATTTACCTCTTCTGAAGTTGGTAAAGGCCAGGGCACATGCCAGCAGCTCCCTACCGCTCTCCCTAGATTGTGGCACACAAAGCCAGAGCCTCCCACTAAGAAGCTTCTCTGGGATTACTAGTTCCCAATGAAAATCTCCTTAGGCTAATCTAGTCTTAACCCCTTATCCCCACCCAACGCAAGCAGGAAGAAGTTTACCACAGCGAGCAGTGGTGCTATGACATGGGCATTTCTTCTGGAGCTCTGTGAGCCTGAGCACATTACTAATCTCTGTCATGTTCATTTTCCCTCAAGTGGAAATACGAGTTGAACTCAAACTGTAATGTTAGAGCTGAGAGATTCTTTGTGTGAAAGACGAATCTAGTCCATGCCAAAAAGTAGGTCCTCAAAAAAAGTGGTGACTTTGAGGAGATAATGAGCTTTCTCAGCTCCCCAGACCCAAGTTCCCTCTTGCATATGCACCATGGAAGCATCAGGCTTGCTCAACCCCAATGCCAGATCATCTGGCAAGAGCATCAGTTCACTCCTTCAAATAAAGATTTGGTGAAAAACTCTCTGACATCACTTCTGCCTCCTGTCTTCCATGGCTCTGAATATAAAATTCAGGCTAAAAGAACTTTTCCAGTTAAGAACTTTGGTTTCTCTAAGTCTTAACTGGGTTTTCATACCATTTAAAACTAAAGAATTTCTTTAAAATACAAATAAAAAATTGGGGGTCTGAAGAGATTGTTCGGTGGGTAAAGTGCTTGTCACATAAGATCCCCGGCATCCTTGTAAACACCGGCACACACTTACTTGTGCATGGGTGCCCAGCATTAACAGGGTGACGACAGGCCGTTCAGGGAGCTCGCTGGCCATCCACTCTAGCTGAAATGGTGAGCCCCAGTTCAGATGCAACGAGTGGTTCTGTCTCTGCATAATTAGGGCAGAAAGCAATAGAGGAAGATACAAGGGTCAGTCTCTGGCTGCCACAGGCGAGCACATAAGCACACTCAAACACACACATATACACACAAACACATGCACAGCCAAACACACACATACATACACCAAACACACACCCAAATACAAACGCACACATACAAACACACACACACTCAACATTTTTGTTGGGAACTTGAAATGAGTACACTAGTTATCCTAATTTGATCAATATGCATTTTATGTGTTTATTGAAATATCATACTATACCCCATAATTTATACAATTATTTCATGCTAACTTAAAACTTTTTAACAATGCTCTTTAAAAAAAAAAAAATGGAGAATGAGGCAGATCCTCCCCTATGACCTTGCAACCCAGGTGAAAAGTCACATAAGAAAATGCTAGCATATTATGCATTAGATACATATGTGTGTATATATATTAGTAGTATAATTATATGTGTCTGTATGTGTGTTATACACATAAGCTTTTTAGACCACAAAAAAAAAAAAAAAAAAAAAAAAAAAAAATTATTAGGGAGAAGGGAGAGAGGACTTCACCAGGCAAGACACATCTGAGCTAACGCTTTAAGGGTGGAGGTCAGGGTAAGAACTTTCCGAACAGGGAATCATGTGCAAAGCCCCAAAGTATAGCAGCAAAGAGGAGCATGACACACTTAAGGGTTTGAAGGACGAGAACACTGTAGCTGTACCACAGTCAGTCAGACAATGGTACAAATGAGAGACAGAAAAACACAGGATCATGTCATGGAAAAGATTCTGTCTCTATCCTAAAAACTGTGGAAAGTCATTAAAGGGCACAACTGAGTGGTGTGGTCCTAAAAGGAACTTAGGGTGGCCAGAATTGCTGCTTTATTATACTTGGACATCACAGTGCAGCCATCCTGAGCAGAGCCATCCTGAGCAGAGCCATCGGGCAGACAACTGGCAGCACATGTGGGACTCTGAGCCGAAAATGCTGAAATCAGAATCACGAATGGCTAAGAGCAGCCACAATCCTGTGTGGGATCACTTGAAGAAAAGAGCAGAGAGGAGAGAGAGAAGGGCCCAGGGAAGCCTGGCGAGTGCCAACATTCAAGCAAGTAGAGGACAGATTACAAGTGATGAGAAGAGGTGAGAAGAAAATTCTCACACGTTAACAAGTTATCTTTCATCGGCTCTGTTTTAAATGAGAAGAGCTGAAATCAGCGCAGCTTCAGCAGACAAAGAAAAGGATAAAAGATTAAAATAACTCATGTCTATGATTAACCCTTGGTCACCAAGAAATAAAATTCTTTCTTGTTAAAATAGATTATCGTATCCATTTACAAAGTTCCCACTGCATCACATTCCCCTTTAGGCAGAGGATATTTGCTTGACAATTGCTTACAGGTTGGCCGTGTGACCAAACAAGAAGTTCATATAAACTCACATGCATGACTCCGCCTTCCTCCCACAGACTTCACCACATAAAAAAGCTAGCGGCCTCAGAACCTCAAATCCAGTGCTCAGTCAAGTTCTGGCAAAACCCAGAAACAAAGGCTGCACTTTGTCTCTTTCTAGCCATGTGCCCAGGTGACTTCCTGCCGTCTGCTCAGAAGTCATAGCTCACCATCATCCTCTCGTGGGTTTCTACCTAAGCCCTGAACATTTCATAGAAAGGTACATGCTTTAGAATTAGGCAAGTCTGGGTTTGAAATCTGCTCTGCCTCTCCCAGAATCTGTGACACTGGGACTTTTCTCACTCTAAACACCAGCTTTCTCGGTATGAAATGTGGATGATGGCTACACCAGTGAGTTGTCTGGCAATCAGAGTGATAGAGACTATTCATTTTTCCACTGTGGGTTGGAAGCCATTTGCGTTGAGCTGCAGAGGGAGTCCAGGGCCAGGATGAAGACCCTGAAGCCAGCATCTCCTCACTGCCACCTCTCCTTGCAGTGTCTCTCCTAATGATGGACAGTCACCACAGTCACCAAGCTGTGAACACTCGACTTCTGTTCTTTCCATATATTGCTTGTAATGGCATAACCTGAAAGCTACCCAAAGCGTGGCCATGTGAGAGCCACAGCACAGCCTTGGACACACATCCCCCCATGTGTGACCATATGAGAGGCACAGCACAGCCGTGGACACCCTTACTCAGGTGCTCTCCATCTTGAGTTTTTCATTTGTTCTTAAGACAGGATCTCTCGCTGGCTTGGAGCTCACCAAGTAAGCCTGGCTGGCTGTCCAGTATTCCAGGAACCTACCTGTCTGGCTCCCCAATACTAGGATGGCACACGTGCAGCTACAATTGACCTTTTTTAAAAAACATGGGTTCTCAAAATTGAACTCAGCTTGCCGTATTTTCAAGGCAAGCACTCTGCCAACTGAGCTAGCTCCCTAACCAGACTTATACCTTGTAATTGCAAAATTTCCCACAAAGTCGCCCAATGAAGAGAATGTCATTCTCACCTGACTGTGAAGAGAACACATATGCTCACACAACAAGAGCAAAACTCAACAACAACAACAACAAAAAACAAAAACCAAGCCCTTATATTTAAGGTCAATGTGTTTTTAACAAAAGCAACCAGTAGTCTGAGAAAGAAAAACAGTGCTTTGAAGAGAAAAGTACTGAAGCAATCAGATATACATATGCATATAATTAATGGAGAACCATATTTACATCAAACAGAAAAAATAACTTGAAATTAATGATACCCAAAATATGAAACTTTTCAAAGACAATCTAGGAGAAAAGTCTCTGTGCTCCTGCAGAAGTAAGATCCTAATCATGATTCAAAATGGAAGAAAAAAAATGGTAGAGGACACTTCAGCAAAAGCAAACACTCGGTGCTAAAAAGCATCACTAATAAAGTGAGAGAGCAATGTACAGAGAAAATACTATATGCAAACCACATGTCTAATAAGGGACCTAAAACCTAGGATATATAAAGCACTACTGTGCAGAGCTGAGGAAGCCCTGAGGGAGGGAAGTCTGACTGTGTGCTGCTGACATAGGTGCAGCCATGTCAAGAACTGTAACCTCAGACCCAAGGGAGAATGGCAAAGCCTTCTCCAAGCCAGACTCAGGGAAAATATCAAAGCCCTCCTTCTTGTCCGAGTGTGAATCTTGACATTGTGTATAGAAAATGTCCAGCATAGCTAACCCCCATCAGGATATTTATGTTCTGACATCTGCTCCCCTATAGAGACTGCTTTGACTGAGATGAGCCAAACTGGCCTCCCTGAACCAACCCTATACCATAAACCCAGCCTCCATGTTTATCTAAGTGCAATAACCCCGCCTCCCTGTTTTGCTGAATATGGTTAACATGCTGAGCCTTTGAGATGCTTCTGTTTCTCCATCTAAGAACCTAGTCCATCTGTATATCTGTTTCTGTGTGTCTTTGTGCTTGCCTTTTCTTCAGGCCATGTCCCTAGCAGCTGAGAAAAATACAACTCATCAGACAGGCCAACTTGTAAAATTACTTTAAAAGACTTACAGAGGGGCTGGAGAGATGGCTCAGTGGTTACGAGCACTTTCTGCTCTTGCAGAGGACTGGAGTCCAGTTCGCAGCACCCACATAGTGGCTCACAATTACCTATACATACAGTTGTCTGGGATCCAACAACCTCTTCTGGCCTCTGCTGCACCTGAGCCCATGTGGCACACATGCATACATTCAGCACCACACACAAACTCATAAAACAACATTTAAAGTTATGAAAGAGATTTAATATGACAATAGGCAAAGAACATATATAAATGACAAATGGGTGTATGCAAAGGTCTCAACATGATTGATCATAAAGAACTACAGATATAAGCATGGTGAGATGCCATCTCATATGCCAGCATAAGAATGCCAGGCAAGAAGACAGGTGTTGGTGAGACTGTGGAGAAACAGAGAGAGGGAGAGGCAGCCACTCTGTGACTTCTTTAAAAGTTAAACAAGAATTTACCAGACATGAAAGGAGAAGGAAGGCTGGTATAGGAAGAGGAGGAGGAAGAGGAGGAAGAGGAGGAGGAAGAGGAGGACTGGTTAGGAAAGAGAACTAGTTTGGAAAGGAAAGGGAGGAGGGGGATGGTACAGGGGAGGAAACAAGATCCCAATATAGAATATACCTGTAAAAATATGTCATGAGACCCATTATACATCTAGTAGATATATATTAATAAAACCTTTTAAAGGCTATATGGAATGCTCACAGTAGCATAACTCATAAAGGGTACAGAGTGAAAACAGAGCAAACACCCATCGACTGATGGGTGGGTAAGTTATAAGAAGCCTAGTGCCTGCTACTCAGCTGAAAGAAAAAAAGACGAGGAGAAGCAGAGAGGAGGAAGGATGGGAGATAAAAGAACAAATTACTGATATATGCTTCAAGGATGACAGAAACACTGTAAGTGAAAGACACCAGACACAAAGGATTATATATTGTATGATTCCATTTTTTATGAAGTATCTTTAAAAAAAAAAAAGGAATCATACCAATTCCAGTTTCTCTGGACTTGGGGCTCAAGCAGACATCGACTGCACAGGGGCTTTTAGGGGGTGACAGGAATCTTCTAAACATATCTGTGGTGATGGCTAAGCATCGCACAGCTCTGCAGATTTGCTGAAACTTGCTGAGTTATGACAGATGATGTTGATGGTTTGTGAACTGTATCTCTGTAATCTGTTTTAAAGTAGCATTAATGAGTAAGACAATATCACAAACAATAAGAAGGAGGCCTCCCTCATAAGTCTCCTCCCCATGGCTGTTGTTTTCGATGCTCTGGGAAGAGAATCATGATTCTCTTTCTCTCAGCCTGAAAATGTGGTTCCCCAGCAGCCTGCAGCAGCTAGCTCAGGCTGACTCTTACAGCAACCAGCTCTGGCGTCTAGCGGCAAAGCTCGCCTTGCAGAAACACTGTAAGTGTTATAAATACTTTAGGGCCCTGGCGAGCTCTGCAGTGGTACCAGTGACCTAAAGCATGCAACTGCCAGGGGGCAGACTGGCTCAAGTGGGCAGCAGGCATTCTGGCAAATAACGGTCTCTTTCGTAGCATGCTTTGAACCGTAAAACATTCTGTGTTCTTCAAAAGTTAATTCCTACCAACATTGTAGCCGGCCTTCCCAGAAAAACGGTCTGAGTGGGAAATTCAAACTAAAGCCACTTTCCTAAGTGGACAGGGCTGACTTCGGGGAGTGGAAAGTTCTCAACCTCAATGTTCAATAACACTACCTGCTCTTGGCGCCACCCACGAAGATCTGGCTTTAACTTCCCCAGAATGTGATCCAGTAGCATTGTTTGTTTTTAACCTCTCCAGGTGATTCCATTAAATACACAGGGTTGATAATCACCAGGAAGACAAAGTTAAAGTGAGCTCCTCCTCACTCTGGTGGTTTCTTCAAAACTATGCTAATCATTGTTATTTACAGTGAAGGTGCTGCCTGTTTGTGTCAGTGCACCCTGAAACAGAACACCCAAGAGAAGACCTAACACCCACACCATCTGTGTTCTAGGGCCTTTCTGTAGACTGAGGACTACAAATAAAACCAACTGACACCTAGAACAGCAACATGATGCTAAACATTAAAGGAAATAATAAAGCATGAATCTTGGAGGGGGTTGGGGGTGCCAGTTTAAGGTGGAGCTCCCTTCTGGCTGCAGTAGACTAGCTGAACCTCACAAGATGGTTGCACATTGAGCCTGGAAAGTAGAGAGATAAAAAACAATCACCCAGAAGAAGTAACTGTATTAGCTCTTATTTCAGGCAATCTTTTGTCCGTATTTCAGAAATACATCATGATCTTCATTTTACAGAAGAGAAAATGAGAGCTTAAAAGGGTTAAAGATATTGTCTAATTTCACAGTAAAGAAGTAGGATCTGAACCCAGAGTTCTGATCCCAAAATCCAGGTAGCCGGGCCAAGTAAAAGAGCCAGGAGGGAATCCATTACTGGTGTGTCCTTATGTGGGGGAGCGTGTAAATGCCATGGCATACACATGAGAGTTAGAGCAGTCAGTTCTCTACTTTGTGGTCCTGGGAATGGAACTCTGGTAGGCTGCCTCTGTACAAAAACTCCAGCACACTGGGGTTAGTCCCTCCTACTGGGAGCAAGAAAAAAACTGGCCAACTGGGACACCTGGACTATCCCCAGAGTTCTGAAATATCATGAAGAGAAAGGCAGTTACCCCAGCTATTAAGATGACAGAAACAAGGAGAGCTGAACTAAAAGCAGGCTAAAGGAAGAGTCTTTTTTTTTTTTTTTTTTTTTTTTTTTAGAAAAGGAAGGTGGAGAGAGAATCCAATTGGTCAGTGTGAGGTGGGAAGCAGAGACCTGGGAATGCCCAGCAGGAACTTCACCAGAGGCCTCAAGGAAGGCTAGGACCAGCCTGACGGTGAGGCCTCAGTGTGTGTCTTTGCTCTACCTGTCAGGACCGACCACATTCTGTGAAGGGCAGGTGAGCTAGAAAGCAGAGAGCCTGGAGGAAGTTCACAGAATTCACTGAGGCAACACAGAAAGCAAAGCCACAGTCAGGAGATAGCTCAGTCAGTAGGATGATTGCTGTACAGGCACAAGAGCCTGTGTTCAAAGGAACCCCAGCACCCATGTTTAACAAAACAAAACAAAAAAAAAAAAAAAAAAAACTGGAAAATTTCTTATCTGAGCTGATAATACTTTCTCCAAGAACCAAAGACTACCTAAGAAAACAAATAAAACAAAACACCAGCCATGAGAAGCCTTCTTTTGACCTGTTGGTCAGGGTACTCCAAGAAACTCCAAAAACAGCTAACTGTTGATATTCCTCTTGGTTACTCCAAAAAGGTTGAAGGAGAGTCCCTATTGCTTAATACACCATGAACTTCAGACACAGGGTCCAGTGGCCCCTTATCTGAAACTGACATGAATACCTCCTCCCTGAGGGATAGCTTTCATGGTACCAGAAGGCATCATGCAAGCTTCTAAAGAAGGGAAGCAACCACTCGTCTCCTTTAGCTATGATGCCCATGAACCATGACAACCACCAACATGGCATGATAACCATACAGGTGTATAAGCAGCATGTGTGGTGTTAACCAACAGCTTTTTAACTGGTCTTAAGGCCCAGTCAACAGAGGGAGATCTTGTCTGGCTCCGGAAACCTAGCCAACTGCCCAGAGCTAGTAAAGTCATGGATCTTGGAGAAGAACCTACAACCACCACTTTGTTAAACCAACATAACCCTAACTATACTCTAAATATTTGTTCTTATACACACAGATAAGTGTAATCCTCATCCCTCATCAAGAAACTTCTCTTTGTGGGATGGAGTGATCAATCAGCAGGTAAGAGCACTTGCTCCTCTTGCAGAGAACCTGAGTTCAGCTCCCAGCACCCACATTGGATGGCCCACAACCACCTGTAACTCCAGTTCCAGAAAAACCAATGTCCTCCTCTGGGCTCTGTAGGCACTACACTCACTCACAGAGACAAATCCACACACAGACACATGATTGAAACATAATAAAAGAGGTAATTTTTTTTTTTTTACTAAGAAAAGAAACTTCTCTTTGCAATTGACAGAGACCACTACTGAAAACAGTAACCATCAAAATGCAGAGTTGTGGAACTCAGACCCAACTCCCTAACACAAGGCTCAGAGAACATTGTGGAAGAGACGGCAGAAAGATTTTAAGAGCCAGAGGATCAGGGACTTTACTGTGTCTCCCAGCAATGTCAGAAGCTACAGCCATAAAGTCTCACCAATACAGCTACCTAAACATGAGTTGAGCAGGAATGACAACAGACAAGCCAAAGTGGACAAGGAAAGACCACAAAGCCTCAACCCTGCACAAAGAACTACAATGTATGAATTCTGGCAGTGGGAGAAATAATCTTCCCCACTGGTTTTGTGTGTCAACTTGACACAAGCTGGAGTTATCACAGAGGAAGAAGATTCAGTTGAGGAAATGCCTCCATGAGATCCAGGTTTAAGACATTTTCTCAATTAGTGATCAAAGAGGGGAGGGCCCATTGTGGGTGGTACCATCCCTGGGCTGGTAGTCTTGGGTTCTACAAGAAAGCAAGCTGAGCAAGCCAGGAGAAGCAAGCCAGTAAGTAACATCCCTCCATGGCCTCTGCATCAGCTCTTGCTTCCTGACCTGCTTGAGTTCCAGTCCTGACTTCCTTTGGTGAGGAACAGCAATGTGGAAATGTAAGCTAAATAAACCCTTTTCTCCCCAACTTGCTTCTTGGTCATGATGTTTGTGTAGGAATAAATTCCCTGACTAAGACACCCACATAAGGGCACACAGATTGGTTATCCAACAGTAAATGGCCACCCTGGTACACTCTGGACAGGTTATATTTAGGAATAAATATGTATACACATATTCATATGTCCATATAACAACAATTGATGAACAAAGAAGCCATGAAGAAAGCAAGGAGGGGTATATCAGAGGGCTTAGATGAAGAAATGAGGAAGGGAGAAATGATGTAATTGTACTATAATCTTAAAAATAAAAGTATAAATGAAAAAATAAATTTGGGCATGCAGCTCACGCCTATAATCCCAGTGCTGAGGAGACAGGGACAGGAGCATCACTGGGGCTTGCTAATCAACCAGTCTAGCCAAATCAGCAAGCAGCCTGTTAGTGCAGCACCCAGCATCAAGCTCTGGTTCTCATATGCAACACACACACACACACACACACACACACACACACACACACACACACACACAGAGTAAACAAGTAGTTGTACTTGCCGGCCTTGGCTGGATCATGGGTTTCAAAAAGCCTGATTGCAACCAGAAGGTACAGGGTACCCAGTGTGGGTTGTAATCTCAGGAACTTGAGCATAGACAGGTCTGTGAAAGGCTCAGAGGGACATGATCCCTGCCAGGTGGAGAAGTGGGGAATCATGGGAAGAATGACCAGTAAATGTGATTCTCTCAAACTTTGCAGTCCAATTGAACAAAACATCAATTTTCTAATCTTCTCCCTGTAACACTGCAATAAATCACCACCATACAGATTAAGAAGAAACTAGGGAAAGAAAGTCAGAGATGGAGGCAAAGGAACCAAGCTAGAAGAGCAGACAGGAAGGAGAGAAAAGCCATATCCACATAAGAATTCCATACAGGGTAATTTGATCCAAATATAAACACAACACGTTTACATCAGAGGTATCCTGTGTGCTGCCTAACAAGGCAGATTCTCTGCCTTGGAACAGAGGCTCAGAACTGTCAGGAGCCCCTAAGGAGAATCATGAGCCCGGCATTGCCTGTGGCCTGTGTTCTCAGAGCCCTGCACCTGTGCCTACAGGATGATCTCATATCCAGAATGGTGATCATCTAGTGAGCTGAGTCTTAAGTCAGCAGAGAAAGAAGAAATGGCGGTGATTCCAATGTATTGTGGGTTTGAGGGTGAGGCAGATGCCAATTCAAATTCTGATTTAGCTTCTTCCCTATAGAGCTTGGGGAGACTGTTTAAGCTTCTGAGGAGTCAAGTTCTTCAACTGTAAAGTCCTCGAGGATTGTTGGAAAGGGAACCTTGCAGGGACCATCCCTTTTCCCTCTTCTGATTTTTAAAACAGAGCATCTTAGACGCGGTTAACTCTAGTGACCATAAGGAATTGGACACCTCTTGGAGCAGTCCCAGTGAGCTCTTAGCTGTTGCCCTGCAGCGTTCTTTGTCGTTCACTAGGAAATACTGTGCTGACATCGTGGCCCCCAGTACTTTGCATGGGCATTTCTTTCTCAGCACACACCCACCCACCTATACTTTTCATATTCTTGCAAATTCATACTCTTCCTTCAATTTCCCATACAAATAATATCACCACTTTACAATTTCCCCAGACTCCAAAGCTAGAGCCCACACCCACTGCCCACGATGGCCTACAGTGTCATACTCAGATCTTGCTGCATTGTGATGACTAAACTTGGGTTCCCACAGAGCAGTGATTATTCATCTTTATAACCCCAGCACTTAACAGCATGCCTAGGGCCTGGAAAGTATTATGTAATTGGTTGAGTTAATACATTCCATACATAAAATATGAAAAGTACAAAGTTGATTTTTAAAGTCTTGTTACTGTTCTTCTCAAAAGCCAGTTTAAATCAGAGAAGAAAAAAAAAATCATACCAGTTTAGTTTTCTTGTTTAATATGAATCAGAATTACTCATCTTAATCTCCCAACCTTACCTATTAACTTAGCTCTGAGTTACAGAATTCATCTCATGGAAGAAATATTTGCTAAGGGCACCAATAAGACTGTCTCTGACATCAGAGGCCATGTGAGTCAGCGTGACAAATACTAATATAAATAATGCATTTCTACAAGAATACTTTCAGAACATGGCATCTCTGAACCAGCTGGCTCTCTCCACAAAATATATAACTCCTACTTGGTTTGACAGTATGTAAAATGTGTTTCATGTTTAAAATAGTATCCCTTGATTTGGTTTTGGTTTTTTTTTTTTTTTTTACTTTTTATTGATCTTTGTCAATTTTACATCATACACCCCAATCCCACTCATCTCCTCATCCCTCCATATCTTCCCTCCACTCTTGCAACCTCTCCCACCAAAGGAAATGTGCCCCACAGTACACCCTTTTACACAAACAGTTTTACTTACAAATGTCCATTAAAATGAGTCTGGTCTGGTTCGAGGCCTCTGGCTTCTGCTACTCTATCAATCCTGGATCTTATCGGGACTCCTCTTAGAGCTGCCCTATATCACGGAGAGCCTGCACCTTTGGCTCTGCAGGATTGGCCCCTTCATCCACTTCAGTATTTCACAGAAGGGGGGGATGTTGGGGTGGGCCAACTCAAAGCCTTGGAGGCCTAGGTGGTAGCTGAGTTGGTCAGCCCACCAGCTCTCCTACACAAACACCACCAGGGTGAGCTCTCCAGTACAGTCCCAGCTAGCTCACTGAAGTGCTGCAGTCAGCAAGGGGCAGGGCCTGCCAAGTGGGGTGTTGAGAAGGGGAGACAGGGGCAGCCAGCTCTTTTACACTTGCTCTGTGGAATATTTTCAGTTACAGTTCTGATACAGTGGAAGAGGCACATGCTACATCAATGTGCTACCTATAAACACGCTACCTGAATTTTCCCCTTTATGGGTCCTTGCCCATTCCCTTTTCTTGGCATTTGCCTTGTCTGAATTTACCTTTCATTCAAACCTGAAATTACAGGTATGCACCACCATGCCTGGTAGAGTCCTATTAAACTAATGTATATCATTTATTGAGTGGTTCTTTATGTCAGACAAGCTATCAGAGGTTTTATGAACACCAGAACATCTTCTGTTTCATACATTCTATGACTAAGTATTAAAACATTCTCATACACATGCAACACAAGAAGTGAAAGAACCAGGTCTGATTTCACCAGTTTTTAACCTAGGGAAAATATGCCTTTTTATTAGCTCATTGCATAATCATATAATAACTCCATTAATTGATTGAGGAGATGGTTCAGGCAGTAAAACACTTGCTGTGCAAATGTGGGGACCTGAGTTTGGATCCCTAAGGACCCACACAGAAAGCCTAGTATAGCAACACTTGCCTGTAATCACAACAGGAAGCTGGATGATTACTGTGGCTCCCTGACCAACCAAGTTAGTCTGATTGGTGGGCTAACCACCAACTCAGTGACAGACCTTGCCCTCTAACTAAGGTAGAAATTGACTGAGGAAGACAACCAATATCAACCTCTGGCCTTCATGCATACATGCACAAATGAGTATGCATATATGTAAACAAATATGTATATATGCACACATACACAAATTCACTCTATGGATTATACACGTTGACTCAGAAGATGTCTCAAATTGATTCCAGATTATTTAAACCCTTACAGTAACTCATGGCTTTGTAGTTAGTTCTGGGCTGACAGCCAGAGAACCAATATGGACAAAACTGTAGCCAACCTGAAGGACAGCAAAGCTGGGAGTTAGGAAAAGACGGACCTTCAAGGCAGCCGAGCCTTGCTAACAGAGTACCAACTTGCTAACAGAGTATCATCTTTTCAGGCACATGAACACTAAATTAATTTTATTATGATTTAACCTGAATATTTGTATTACCTACACTGAAATCTTAACCATCCCCCAAAGTGGTGGTATTAGAATAAGTGGAGCATGTAGGGGTCTATGAGGTCATGAGAAGGAGCCTTTGTGAACAGGACTGTTATTCTTACAAAAGAGATCTAAGAGACACCCCTATCCTTTCATTATGTGAGGATAGAATGAAGGTGGGTGGTCTGTGAACCATAGAATGAACGGGTCCTTGGGTCCTTGCCAGATTACTAACATGCTAGTCTTGGTCTTGGATTTCCAAGTCTCCAGATCTCAGAGAAATGAATTCTTGTTGTTGGTAAGGCACTTTGTTTAGGGAACTTTGCTGTAGTAGTGCAAATAAACCACTTGGTTTTTCAAAGTCTTGCTTTCAACACAGAGCCTTGTCTCATACAAACCGAATACTCAAAATATCATAGCCTAAGTAAAGTAGATGTCTTTTTTAAAAACACATTTGAAACAGGGGCCTCACTATGTAGCTCAGGCTAGCCTCAAACCCAATTCTGCCTCCCAAGTATTGGGATTACAGGTGTGCACCACCAAACCTGTTAGATGACTTTCTGAAGAAATACAATACCAAAACTAATTTATTCAAATGAAGGTTGTTGTTTTAGGGTGAATGGAGCTGCAAAAAAATCAAAGGAGGGATCTATGAAGAGATGCCTCCAAAATTATAGGGCTGCTCGAGCATTAGCTTGTGTTTTAGTTCGTATACATATTTAAAAGAATAATTTCGCATTTTCATAGACAGTAACTCAAAGGATATAAATGGGGCTGGTGAGGTGGTGACATACTCAAGAGCACTCACTGCTCTCACAGATGACCTAGGTTCAGTTCTCAGCACCCACATGACAGCTCACAACTATCTACCATCTCTAACTTCAGCCCCAGGGGATCTGATGCTTCTTCTGACTTCTAAGGCTCCTGCATGCACGTGGTACACAGACAGACATACATTCAGTCACACACACACATAAATAAAATAAAATAGATAACATTTTTAAAAGAAAAAGAAATATTTGCTCCTGGGGCTGGGAAGAGGGACTAGTAAGTAAAGTATTTACAGCATTACTGTGAGGTCCTGAATTTGAATCCTTAAAACTTACATAAAGCTAGATGGTAGTGGAATTCTGTAACCCAAGCACTCCTGCAGCAAGACTGAAGGCAGAGACAGAAGAGTTCCCAGAAGCTTGCAAACCAGCTAGCCTGGTGGACACAGTGACACACAACAGAGATGCTACGTCACACAAAGTGCAAAGTAAGGACCAGCTCATGGTTCTCCTATGACCACACGCACATGCTGTGGCACACATATGCCCTCACATCCAGACATGCACATACATACACATACACATATGCCCTCACATCCAGACATGCACATACATACACATACACATATGCCCTCACATCCAGACATGCACATATATACACATACACATATGCCCTCACATCCAGACATGCACATATACATAATGCACATACTCAAACTTTTTGAAAAAAGGAAAACCATTTGCTTCTGCTCTTATTCAAACTTCAGCATCTTGCTCCTCCTCCTGAACTGACAGACTGCTCAGTCCTCTGGATATCAGTCCTGGAGTCATCAAGTGTTCAGACAAGTTCCATGGCAGGCTCTACCTTTGTCCTCAGTCTCTGTTCCCAGCCCTGACTCTGTACAGACTTTGTAGTTGTCTCCTGGGACAATGGCAGTAGTTCAGCTAAGGCAGCACTTTCATCATGACCCAAGGCTGGCATAGCTGCCCAGACTATTACACCAGTGGAATCAGGTCACAAGACCTAGCTTACAGCAAGCTTGTAGTAAAAATAAAAAATCTCCCTTTGAAGCTGTGCCGCTTCTGACACTGTGAGTGAAAAAACACTCTCGGCCTTGGGGCAGTTGTGGAAGGGCAAAATGATTAGCACCGGGAACGTCCTAAATTAGGACTTCCAGAGCGAAGGTTCTCAGAATGCCTCTGAGACTGGCCTCCAGCAACTCAGCCAAGCAGACAAGGCACAGGCTGTTGTTTGCCCATTCCTGAGTCCTCTTCGACATTACTGAGCCCGGACTCCACCCAAGGCTGACCTCCCCGTCCTGACATGACTGCACGTGAGAGAGTGAAAAGGGATGAAAATCTCATGGGATACGTTCTGGTAACACACAGCTGGACCAACTGCAGAGGAACTGAATCCAAAGAACAAGTTGGCCCTCAGTGGAACCAGGAAAGCAACGGGAGGCTGTGCAGCAATGTCTTTTAAAGGCCGGGGGGGGGGGGGGACATTCCACTCATAATAAAGTAAAACTTCTTGAGAGCCTCTCTTCCCATCCTCTTCCTACTGTCACAGAGCACAGACATGCTATCAATTCCATGCCTGACTCTCCCCCCAAACACCCCCAAGACTGTCTCTCCAGTCTTGGCCTGCCTTGCTGTCATTCTTCCTTGCTTCTTCTGAAATGTTCTCCTTCCCTCCACTCCTGCTCAGTCCTTACCAACAACATGGTCATTCAGTTATCCCTAAATGCTGCCATGCATAGAAGAACCTGACTCTTTTTACGAAGCTGATAAGAAAGCCGTTTTGAGTGTGTGTCCATTTCTTTCCTTTACCACATCGGCTCACTGAAATGAAGACTTCGATGGGAATCTGAGATCTGAAGTCAGCTAACCTGGATTGTCTGTCACTGCGAGGCACCAGCACATCCCAATGAAGAAGATGTTACTGTTAATGTGTTTTATGGTAAAGAAACCGAGGGAAGAGAATTTAGGGTGATTGCCTCAAAGTCATTAATTATCTACTTAGAGGTCATTTGTTTTCCAAAGAAGTCACTCTTCTCCATCTTGTCTAGATTCTTCAAAGTTGGATTTTCTTCCTTGTATATTGAGCCGTCTGATCTACCAGCCTGTTGTGGGGGTATTTCATGAATTGGAATTGAGAATCTGTACACCTTCAATACTAACTCTGAACTCTAATTCTCAGACCATGCATCATATAAAATTTCTAAGCTTCAGTTGAACAAAGTACAACAGTATTTCGGATCTAATAGTCTCTTTCTTTAATGCACTTCTCACTTAACCTAACTAACTTCACGATGATAAGTAAGTACTGTACCGATGAGCTACACCTCTGGCCCATAAGTTACCTTTGAAAACACTCTCTGTTCAAGAAAGCAGAAGCCTAACAACATGAGTTTGATCCCCTAGACCAATATGGTAGAAAGAGATAATAAACATCTGCACATTGTCATTTTTAGACTTGTACACATGCACACACAAGCACACACATACACACACACATGCATTCATTCATTTCACACAATAAATCAATAAAAACGGAAAGAGGACAGAAATAAAGAGGTCTATATTATAGAGAGTATAAGATTACTGGAACAAAGAATCAAGGTGAGCCACTGGAGTACTCAACAAAAAATACCAAAATCTTTCCTTCTAGCTAAGCCATAATAGTGTACATCTTTAATCCCAGTGCCAGCCTGGTCTACAGAGTGAGCTCCAGAACAGTCAGGGATGTTACATAGAGAAAGCCTGTCTTGGAAAACAAAAATAAAAACAAGCAAACAAACAAACAAACATATCTTTCCTTCTAAAATAGCCAGAGAGGGGCTGAAGAAATGGCTGGGTGGTTAAGAATGCTTGCTTCTTTTACAGAGAATACAGGTTCAGTTTCCAGCACCCACATAGCAGTTCACAACCATTTGGAAATCCAGTTCTATAGAATCCAATGCCTTTTTCTGATCTTCCAGGAACTAGGCACACACATGTTGCATGCATACACAGATAAGCAAACACTCATATACATAAAATAAAAATAAATAAAACTTTTTAGTTAGCAGGTTGAATGGCTGGGTATGTGACTCAGTGGGGAAGAATGTTTGCTGTGCAAACTTGACCCATAGTTAAAAAAAAACAAAAAAAAAAAAACCAAGCTTAACATGGTCAAAGTATTTGTAACTCTAGTGCTTTGAAGATATAGGGACGGGAGAATTGCTGCAACTTGCTAGTCACTAACCCAGCTCCAGATTCAATGAAAGACCCTGTTTCAATGGAATGACATGGAGAGTAATAGACTAGGACCCTACCCTGACCTCAACATGTACATATGGGCGCATGTAGCACATAAACCACACACAAACACACACACACACACACACACACACACACACACACACACACAAAGTAAATAAATAAAATTAATTTAATTTAAAAATAGGAAAGCAGGTGAGAAATTTTTTTAGCATACAGGGATCCACTTATTTGAAGCAAAAACCCTTCCAAATTAACCCCTTTCATTTTGATGTAGAAAGATATCAGTGGACTACACTGAAGACGACATATAGAGTTAAGGGGATGTAAAAAGAAGGTGATGGGAACAAAATGGGGGCTCTGTGGGTAAAGTATTTCCTATACAGGTGTGGGGACTGGGAGTGCCTTGCATGTAATAAAGTGGTCCATGGCTGCCCAGTGCCTAGCCCACCATTCAGAAGAAGGAGGAACATGGCTAAGAAGGATGAGGAGAAACTGATGGGAGAGTATGCTGCCTTCACTATAGAAAACCCAGGGAAATTACATGTGTTGCTGACTTTGTCTGGTATAGGATCTGACAAAGAAAGCAACTGAATTGTCTTTTTTTTTTTTTTACTCCAAAAGAGTTTAACTCTACTATAGCTGGTAAGAAACTAAGAGCTCCCACTGCCTGTGTGCTCAAATTAGAAGGTTTAAATGTGACACTGAAGTATACACAAATAAAATCCCATAAAACATTTTCCACTGATCTTTCCCTGGAGTTCTACTGCATCTTGTTTAACAAACAACTCATCCACATTTGCCCAGAGAGGAAAATACCCTCAAAGGGAACGAGAAGCCATGGAAACTCCACACTCAAGATTGGATTTCACAAGCGGACAGCCAGGCACCACCAAAGTGGGTTCAGCAACCTGGCTATGGCTTCTAGTTCCCTAATCTGGTTCTATCTATGGGTCAAAGGAAAACCTAGAAATGCTATACAGTCACCAAACATAAAGAGATTCCCAAGGGATCCAGATTCCAGCCCCCAGACAGCACCTTTCCTTTCATCTGTGTGTTTCCCTGCTTTGGAAGTATGTGAGAACATCCATGAAGAGGATGAATGCACTGAACATCTCAAGAACAACTAGGCCAGATGTTGAGATGTTCTAGGCCGGATGTTGAGATGCTCTAGAGAACTGAGGATATGACCTCAACAAGAATATACTTCTCTAGAGTGTATCTGAGGAACCGAATGCCTAGTTCCACCTTTCTGTGGAAGACACTGACACTTCGCATAACTAACTTCTCTTACATCTTAGGTATGGGTTTTCAGCACCTAGCTGAAAGACCGAAATCCTAGGGAGGCTTAGTCTGAAGGGAAAATTAAGAAGGGATGACACAGATCCTGACAGTGATATTAGTTGTTCATTTGCTCCTTTGATAAATATTCTTAGGGCTGGAGCAATTGCTTAGCACTTAAGAGAGCATAGTGCTCTTACTGAAGACCTGAATCTGGTTCCCAACACCCACAGAAGGTGGCTCACAATCACCTGATACTTGATGCTTCCTTCTGGCCTCTGCAGTCATGTATGCTCATATACCCACATGCAGACACAGACATATACATATAGTTTAAAAATAAAAATATTCAGGATAACATTCACATGGAATATTATGTGCTAAGAAAATGAGAAAAATAAAAATAATTAATACTCCTTGCCCCTAGATGAAGAGCTACAGGAAATCAATGGTTGCTGAGAGAGAACCAGTCTTCTCCAGGGTATAGCCTCTTGAGAAGTTATCCAATCCCAGATGGTCAGCCCTAATAAAATACATAGAAGAACAACAGTAAATGGCCTCAGCAGGTTGTACTTTCATATGCATACGTGTGTACGGACATATATCTGTAACAGTAATGATGAAGAGGTCACAAAGTTGAGAGGAAGTAGGGTACACAAGAAGAGCTGCAAGGGGGAAGAGTGTGGACTGAAAATGATATGAATACAGAACTAATGTGGGAAATTCTCAAAAAATAAAAAAGACATTTGATACATCCTGGACCCAGGGATACAGTGCAGTGATTAAATACATGCCTAGCATGAGTAAGACCTGAAATTTAATCTCCAGCAACACCAAAAAGCACGGGGTGGTGGGACACTAAATTTTATTTATCTAATCTCTCTCTCTCTCTCTCTCTCTCTCTCTCTCTCTCTCTCTCTCTCTCAGCAAACTCTCATATATCTCAGGCTAACCTTAAACTCACTATGTGCCCAAGGATAGCCTTGACCTTCGGACTCTCCTCCTGCACTTCCTGAATGCTGAGATTATGAAAGCACACCACCATGTCTGTTTTTATGCTGTGCTGAGCACTCAGTCCAGGAGCTCATACCTGGCAGTCAAGCGTGTTACCAACTGAGCTATGCCTCCAGTCCTTGCCTTTTACAGCTAAAACAACATGTATGTATCTCATAATAACAAGATAGAAAGCATTAATTTCTTGGTGACTGGTACACATAAAGTACCACACTCAGGACAGTTTGGAGACATTTGGAATTATTTGTGGTAGAAGGAATCAAGAAAAGCTTCAGAGGGGGAAAGGCATTTAAGATGACCTTTGAAAGATGGGTAGGGTTTGGATCTGAAAGACTGAATACTGGAGTGGAAGGACGATGTATGCAGTGAGTCTGACAAGACTCACAGGTGCAAGGCATTTGCCTCAGTCTAGAGGAAGACTAGCTTCAGCTTCCAGTAAGAACTAGGATCTATGTGCTAAACAACCCAAACTATTAAATGTTTGTGAGCTGGTGTGTGGTGTGGCGAGGCCTCAGGACTAAGTGGGCAAGGCAGGTTCGAGCAGGTATAGCTGGAGGCAAGATACAAATCAGGATAGAAACACGGCTGGATAGACAAAAAGAATGAGAGAGAGAAAGAGAGAGAGAGAGAGAGAGAGAGAGAGAGAGAGGGAGGGAGAGAGAGAGAGAGAACACTAAGGGTATCAGGGAAGGCATGAAGACAACAGGTAGATGAGAGATGCTGGCAAGTCCACGGGATTGGTCATTGGTGAGCCAGTGGAACAGTGACATCAGAAATTATCCTGAAGTGGGTCTTCTAGTTGTCTATAAGGCTAGTAATACTGTTATCCTAGACTTGTTAATAAAAAATTTAGAAACAGATTCAAAAGAAACCTCAACAACAATTTTATTAGCATTTAGGAAAACAGTAGATTGTACAGGTTATGTGACAATCCTGGCAGCCACCAAGAGGGGAGATGGCCTTTTAAGTTAGACATGGTATAGAAACAGATAGCTTGTTTAGAAAGGAAAACCCACATCTAATAGTGTGATGTCCCACCCCATCTCAACCCTTTATATTTCTTGGGCCTTGTCCAGAGCTTGTTTTGTTGTCAGATGACATCAGGGTAAGGAAAGGCTTCCAGTCTCCCTCTGCGACTGGCTTCTTTCATGTGCTAATCTTTGTGGCTCTTTTTGTCCATATTCTCCTATCACAATACTATCAACAAAAAGGGACCTTAAAGGTGAAGCTGCCTGTGTATGTATGCATGTATGTGTGATATCGGTTACCAGGATCCAGATCTGGAACGAACACGCACACACATGCACACACATGCACACACACACACACACACACACACACACACACAAGTTTTCTTGAACTTCTGAAGTGTATCCTCTCCCTCTTTCCCTTCTCTCCTAGTCTCCTTCTTTTCTTTCTCTCCTTGTCTCCACATGGCCCTTTTCTCCTGTCCCCACAAATGGCAATGCTCCTAGAGCTTCAGCCTCAGTCCTTAAGTCCTCCTGTTGTCACCTGTCCATGCAAGTCTCATCTTCATCCCTGCTGCATCAGGTACCACTTGCATGGAGGTCACTCCTGCAGTGATTAGCACTGCAGACAGTGGGATCTGCAGGGACACACAGTCACATGTTCTGCCCCTTGCTGGTCATAGAATTTAAAAATATCTCATATGCTTCGATCTTTGTCATCTATAAACTGTGACTACAACATTGTTAAGAAAATTAGACATAGGAATTAAAGCATAAGTGAATACATCCTTAGTAAGTGGTGATTAGTATTAAACAAACTGGAGGTGAAAAATCTGTCTCTTTCTTGATGGCCACTTCCATGGCAGCTAGCTGTCATGTGGACAGAATCATGGCCTTCCTTACTCTCCATACTGCTGATATTCCCAGCATTCATCCTATCATCCGAAGTAGAAGCCTGGGAATCATCACACACACACACACACACACACACACACACACACACAGAGCACTCCTTAATTCTACATCCATGTGCCAAAAGCTTGATTTATAGATTGAAAGGTTTTAAGGTTTAGCCTCTGGAACAATAGAAAAATAGTTTTCTACACTGAGATAGATAGATAGATAGATAGATAGATAGATAGATAGATAGATAGACAGACAGACAGACAGATAGTGAATAGATGGATAGAGGGATAGAGATGTATGAGTAGAATTTTTTATTTTCTCATGGGTAATTTTCCTAATTTTCCAAATATTCTCTGTCAATCACTTGATTATACTAAATTAGTCAGTTGGGCCCACCTGATGAAAACTAGCAAATTTAAAGAAAAATATGCTTAAATCCTGACCTTTGAGGATCTCCTGTCATGGCCTTCCAGGGTCCTGTCAGTCTTCCCCTTTACAGTGACAGCTCTCTTTTCAGGGTTTCCCCAAGTCCCGTCCCTCAAATGTTGGCAGTTGAGCTTGTCCTTGGGAGTTTAGAGAGTTGTTGAGGTTTCTTCCTGATTGAGCTTGTTGCCCCAGGAAGTAGAGGGGAAATAGGGGAGCAGCTCGTGACTTAGACAATGCTGCCACCCATAGGTCTTAACTGAAATTGCCTCTGGTCGGCTCCCCTAATTAAGAGTGACTTAATGGAACATTTCCCAAGGACTTGGAGTTGTTACCGGAACTGTAACTGAATTGTTACTGCCATTATTGCTAGTGCTTCGACAATAAGCTTTTGATATCTGTGACACAGTTATAAAGTAGGCCCATGTGCTTGGGCTGCTGCAGAAATGAGGTTCTGGGAATGCAAAATAAGAAATCACTTCCAGCCCAAAAAGAGAATGCAGGGAGAGACAAGTGGGCAAACTGCCCTGAGGGAGAACAAGGGGGAAAAGAAGACACCTCTCATACAGCATGTACAAACGCTGCAGGTACCATGTGAGACAGAAAGCTTACTCCCAGAGAGCAGCACAGCCGTTTGACCTCAGCTCTCTCTGCCCTTTCCCCTATCTATTCTCAGTCTCAGATCAAAACCACCTGTGCTGTTATCACTTCTGAGAACTCTGAGTATCTGAACTTGTTCTGATCACAGTTTCCTGCTGGAGTCTTAGGTAAAGCTTTAAAATTATGCTTTAGGTTTCATTTTATTTTATAGATATGAGTACACTGTAGCAGTCTTCAGACACACCAGAAGAGGGCATCAGATCCCATTACAGATGGTTATGAGCCACCCTGTGGTTGCTGGTAATTGAACTCCGGACCTCTAGAAGAACAGTCAGTGCTCTTAATCACTGAGCCATCTCTCCAGCCCTAGGTTTACATTCTAGACACTATTCCACATTGCAGGACAGCTATCCTGGAAATTTTGGTGCCCCAGACTCTCTTAATTTTGGTAAGTCTTTGACCTGTTTCCCCTCCCCCTCTAAAACCTTCTGCCTGGCTGTGGATCTGGGAACAGTGGAAGGCTGCATCACCCAGTCTGACAGCTATTACTTATCAGTGATTATTGATACCAGAAATGTGGCCAGCCCAAATTGATACACACCTTGCCTATAAAACCACATTGACTTCTAAGAAGTCTTTGTGCAGAATCCAAAATATAAACTGTCTCCGTAATGATTTCTATATTGGCAGTACACTAACTTCACACTAAGTTTGGATGTTAGGTTAAGTATGTCACTAAAATTAACCTCAGTGACACCTTTTTACTTTGTGATGAGTACGTTTTCCATTGCATGGATGGGTACCACTACATTTCTATTGAGCATCTGTGGTTCAAAGATATACACATGTAAATAAAGGCATTTCTTACATTAATTAGTACAGGTCCCAGGCATGAAACAGAAATCTATTTCCTACTTAGTGGATGGGCAAAAAGCTGCCACCTGAGGCCCAATTAAGATAACTAGAATTATTAGCCAAGATGTTCATGACATTGTGGGAACTAATGAAGCTTGACTTTCTCTGGTTGAGTCTCTTGTGGGTGAGTGACTGGCTTGCTAATTATCCTAAAGTTCCCATCCTAGAAATTCCATTAACAATACTGTGATTTATATGCTAGATCAAGCTAATAAATAACAGAGTGTTTCCATTAAAGAAAATAGAGGGGCTGGAGGAATGGCTCAGTAGTTAGAGATTTCAGTGGAAGAATAAAGACCAGAGTTCAGATCCCAGAACCCACGCAAACACCAAGGGGACCTAGTGGCCCATCTGTATAATTCCAGCAAGGACAGCCATATCTGCAAGCTCTGTGTTTGATTGGGAGACCCTACATTAATGAATAAAGTGAAAGATCAAAGGAGAATGATTCCCAACATCAACACCGTGCTACACACAAGGTGGAGGGGCTTACACACGCACATGTGTGCAGGAAACATGCATAAGGCATATGTGCACCACACACAAAAGGAAATGGCAGTTTTCTTAATGAAGCTATTATTATTCTACTAAAAGTGTCTCCAAAGAAAGGCTACAGAATCTTCTTACCATTGCCTAGTCAGATGCCTTTAGGTGAGATGAAATGACGTGTGAATTAAAAGGCGGTCACATCCTGGGATTAAAGCAATTCAGTTCCAACGGCTCTTTCACAGACTAACTAGAGTTTCTTCACTTATCATAACAGCCTTGGAAAATTGTTGGATTCCTAAACAGAACACAAATTCAAAGCTCCTAACTGGGAGTTAAAAGAGTCACGTTTTTGAGGGGCTCTTGGAACAACGGTAACCTGACTTTCCAGTGCCAACAAGAATGGGCCCTCCCTGCCTGAGAAGTCCACTGTTGTTCCTGTCGCCCCTTAAGATCTTCTAAAATAATAGTAAACGTGCCACACTTACATATTTTATATTTCAAATTACTCCAAATGAAATGAAACTATTAAGCCCTGTCCCTAAATCCTATCCATCATGACACTGACTTTGGAATAGGAAAGCTGATTTCCCAAGTTCATCTTCAAAACTGAACTCTGGTTCCTTGCTCTGTGCAAGAAGGAGCACTCCCAACTCGTTAAACCAGAAAGAACAAGTAACCGTGGTCTGAGGTCCCCTGGGAGCTCATTTGAACACTGCACAGTGCAAACTCAACAGATATCGGCTGCCAGCTCTTTTCCATTTTCTTTGCTATGTGTGATATTTTCCATGGATGAGACCAGAGATGTTTGGTTGCAAATGACTGTCAGATGTTTAAACAATTTTGTTGCTGAAACATGATAATTTCCAGAAGCCCTCTTTCTGTCTGTGGTGTCTTTTGGTAAGACCCACCACAAAGAAAATGGGTTGTACAAGAAAAATGGCAGAAGATCTTGGAATTAACCAGAAAAACTAGACTATAACATGCTTCCAACAACAACAAAAAAAAATCATTAATAGGAAACAGGCCAGTTTCTAAGGGTCATGGAAAGAATACATGCTGGATTCTCAGCATCTGGCCGCGTTTCAGAATCAGTAACCTCCAAGTTGTCAGGGAGGATTGTGGTGAAGGCTGTGAAAGATGTGTGCGGAAAGGTTTCTAGTTGCCCTTGAATTCCTGAGTTCCAAGTCAGGACAGCATACCACACATGTGCAAAAAAAAAAGAAACTCTGGTAAAGTCTAAATGGGCCCTGCTATAAGTAAACCTACTATATAAAATCTCAACTCACAAAATCAATACACTAGAAAGCAATCATTAATATTAAAAAGGGAATTGATTTTAAAATATTTTAGTGAAATTTTCCCTATTCACATATTTGGTTAAATTATGTGAAAATAGCAGTATTTGATTATTTTAACTGTCCCTCAAAAGTAAAGCTCCCACATTCTGGTCATTCCATATGATTTAACCTATATATTGCATTATATATAAGTGCTGAAGATTTTTCACATGTATGCATGTTTTGCTCTCATATCTGTATATGCACCAAATGCCTGGTGCCCATGGAGTCAGAGGAGTGTGCCTAATTCCTGGAACTAGAGTTACAGGCACCTATGAACTACCATGTGCACTCTGGAGATTGGGTTCTGATCATCTAGAAAAGCAGCCAATGCTCTGAACTGCTAGGCCATCTCTCCAGCCTCCAGAAATTAATTAATTAATTAATTTTAAAACCTACTCTCATGGGGCTAGAGAGAGGGCTCAGTCAAGGACGCATTTACTGCACAAGCATGAGGATCTGAATTACAGCCTCGGGCCACAGAAGAGGCTGGGAAAGGTGCAATTGCGGTCACAGCACTAGGGAAGGGGACAGGAGATTCAATGGCATTCAGACTTGCCTGATCAGTGGAGTGACAGTGACAGGTCAGTGAGAGACTGTCTCATAAAAATTAGGTGAATGGCACCAAAGGAATGACAACTAAGGTTGTCTGCGTGTGTGTCCAAATTAAAAAATAAGCAGAATGTTTTATTCAATGTTTCCCACCTGTATGTAACTTCAGTAGCACAGTCGCTTTAATCTGAGTGCCAGCGCACACAGAAATAGTGATGTTTTCAAAAGCTAGGACTTCGAGTGTTATCTGTTGAAAAACAATAATTTACAAAAAGAGAAATCTCACTAGCCAAGATGTAATGAGTGCTGACTAGGAATTTTGGAAGCGAATTTGTAATGCCTAAAATAATAGTCACACTAGCTACAAATTGCCTATTTGTGTATTTCAAAGCAGCCTTGAATGAAATATAACTTTTAAGCCACATCCCCAAATCACTTTTAAACTATGAGGATACAAGAGTCAAGAGGAGAGGTGGAGTGATCTCAGTGATCAGGATTTACCGATCCATCCCATCACTCATAAGGGGGAAAGGAAAGATGCCAAGCTTGAGGCCAGCCTGGGCTACAGAGAGAGATCTGTCTCAGAGAGCACTCTCCACCCAACTTATACATCCAAATAAGGACTGCTGTTCAAGAAGTCCTTGCGGGAGGCTGCATATCTAGTTCCAATTGACACTGGTGCATTAATCAGAAACCCTGTGGAATGTATCCTTGGAACCATCTTCAAAGATACATAAGAAAAACAGAGTATTTCTCAGTAATCATTTTTATTTTGTTTTTATGTTCCAAAATGGTACTGGCCAGCTTCTTGACATCCTTAATTCCCAAAGTCCATTCCAGATGCTTTTGTATTATTGGGTGAAATACATACATATAATTTTAAAACTTAGGAAAAAGAGCTGTGGCTACCCTGAGGGTATCCACATGTACCCTTAAGTCTTCCCTTGCCCTGTCTGTCTGCTTCTCAGCTACATCTCCTCCTTCGGCATCCTCCACCTGGTCTGAGATCTCTAAACCAAGTGACATCAGTGAGTTGTCCATCAGGGTGGATAACCACCCCAACCCCACTTCAGTTATACCTTTGCATCATTAAACCTATTCAAACGTACAATGTAGGAGAGCTGCACCTACTTTCCAGAACGTGGCAGGCATTTAGGATGGAATCCCATCCTGGTGGGGGAAATGCACTGTGGCACACAAATAACCAACTGTGAATGTCTAATGGGTATTTAGAAAGCAGGAATGGCGTTTCTGTGGAAAGGGCCAAGGGGAGAGAATTAGGAAAAACATTTTCAGGTTTCTTATTTTAAACAAATACTGACTTATTTTAAGTAAATATTACTCATGCCCATGTCCAAAGCAAGTTTAATTTTACTTTAATGATGAACAATAAAGAGACTAAGGGGTAAGGAGTAAAAGTGAGGGTACCCTCACTGACAACGATTAAGCCATCGGGATTACCCCGTCTCTGTAGAGTTGAAGAAGCTGGGATTTGTATCCCTGGCTGAGCTCAGAAAGCTACCAGCCAGCCAACCACCAGAGCTTCTGTGGTTACCATGACAACCCTTGTAGTACAAGAATTGGTTTTCCAACTGGAGCCAAGCCAAGGGACTGGAGCAAGTGTCTACCCAGGGAGCCAAGTCTTCTCCACAACTTCTCTCAGTGGTGCACAATCGGTGCTACCCACATGAAACCTGAACGGAGGTGGTTGGGTTTCCTCACCTGTGTGCACTGACTCTGGGCAGATATCCCAGAGAAGCTAAGACTGAGAGCCAAGGCTTCCCATGGGAACTTTCTGAGGAACCCAGGGAAGCGAGAGTCTACTGAGTGGCTGCTAGGATGTGACAAAGCAGGGCTGCTGAGTCAAGCCTGCCAACCTACTCTGTCTCAGACATGACAGTTACAGAGTTTGCTCAGCTGGATAGAAGATTAAAAGCCAAAACAGATGAGAGCCAGTAATTGTGCAAGCTCAAAGAATTATTCTGAGAGGAAAAAGAAAGTATGACTTTGGGCTGGTGAGATGGCTCAGAGGTTAAGAGCACTGACTGCTCTTGTGGAGGTCATGAGTTCAAATCTCAGCAACCATATGGTGGCTCACAACCATCCATAATGAGATCTGATGCCCTCTTGGCATGTCTGAAGACAGCTACAGTATAATAATAATAATAATAATAATAATAATAATAATAATAATAATAATAATAGAAAAAACCTTGGGGCTGGAGCAAGCGGGGCCGGAGTGAGAGGGGGAAGGGAAGGGGGAGGAAAAAAAGTATGACTTCAGAGGAAAGGATTACTGTCAAGGGGAGGGGAAACGTAGAGGAATGATTAATATTCCTCTGACCTCACTCTGGTAGACAGTGACATGGAAATCAGAGTTTTGCCAAGACAGAGATGGGGTGAGAGATAAGGAAATAGTGAAAAGAGATTTGCAATGCTTGAAAGAAAAAAACTGAGCTTGGAAAAACACTGAAGAAAATGAAAACTGTCTTAAGAGTAGAGTGTGTTGTGGGCAGAATAGGGTGTTTTCTGACCCACTATCAGGATAGTGAGAAAAGAGGCGACTACACTTGTGGGAAAAGTCACAACAGAGTTAAGACGTCATGATGGTTTGGCTCTAAAAGACAAGGTTATTGTGCTGTCAAGCTTGTGCCCTTGACAGCTCATAGGCCCAGAAGCCTGCCCAAGCCCCAGCAGAGGGATGAATAGATAAGGCTCATGGAGCCCCTCAGGGCCCAAGGTGCTTTCCTCAGGAAGCTTCAAAAAAGGGAAAGGCTGATCTGATCTTTTATTAGGATTACTTTGTATTTGTTTCAGGGTTGGTTGGTTTTTCATTACATGGACATAAAATATGAAATTGTACTTTTAAGTTTGTTCTTATTCTGAAAGGAATTATTTGTGAGTTCTTTGCTTTTTCTAACAGCCCTACACGTATGACATGTTTGCTCCTTTCAAATCACTGTACCCCATCTATTTCTCTTCTAATCTGTGCCTGGATATAGCCTGTTTTCACAACAGCTATGCTCTAGTCACACAAAATAACTTCCCACAATTCAAATCTGTCTTAGGTCATGCTGGGATCAAACACCATGACCAAAGCAAGTTGGGGAGGAAAGGGTTTATTTGCATTACGCTTCCACATACCCATAGGAACTCAAACAGGGCAGGATCGTGGAGGCAGAAGCTGACACAGAGGCCATGGAAGGATGCTACTTACTGGCCTACTCACATGGTTTACTTAGCCTGCTTTCTTATAAAACCCAGGACCACGAGCCCAGGGGTGGTAGTACCCACAATGGGCTGGGCCTTCTCCCATCAATCACTAATTAAGAAAATGCCCTACAGGCTTTCCTAGAGCCAGACCATCTGAAGGTATTTTTTCAATTGAGGTTTCTTCCTCTCTGACAGCTATAGCTTGTGCCAAGTTAACATAAAACTAGCCAGTACATCATCCATGTATCCAGTGCACTTCATTTCTAAGCTTACTACCTCAAAAGATTCTAGAATTCTAGCCGTGTTATGCACAGAGCCCCCTCTAAGAGCTTTATTACACTAGATCTCAGCCAAAAGGCCAACAGGTTATTCCTAGAGAACTTCATTAATAAAAGTAAAGTCCTCCTTTCTCACTGTGGCAATACACTGATGGCACCTACCTTATGCCTTGACAGTCTTCTGGGTGCTCTTGTGAAACAGTTTGATTATAATCAATTCTCTGAGCGCCTCTGTCCAGTCAGTTCTCCATTTGTCCCTTGGCAGATTCTCTTCTTTGGGTCTTGGATTTCAACAGCTGGGATCTGTCTTCATTACAAGTCTTTGGCTTTCTAACAAGCGAATGCACAGCTGTTTGGCTTTGCTGTTTCCTTGCTCTTCCTGTCAACTTTTCTCTTGACTGATCCGTGGTGATGGCATTGAAGACATTGTATCTGTAATAGTGTGGGTGGCGCACGCCTGTAATTCAGGAGATATGAAGGAGACAGGACAGAAAGTTCAAAGCTGCCCTGGGCTATATAACAAGTCCCTATCTCAAACAGCAGCAGCAAACAAAACAAAATGATGTGAAGGTGTTGGTGCTGGCACTCTCTGCTTACTGTTGGCCAATCCAAATGTTCACTAGGTAAGTACTGTGTCCTTAGAGGAGTGACATCACCAGTGCATAACAGTTTGCTTTCTAAAGCATGAGGGATACAAATTCTAAAACAGTCTCTGGAAGTTGATATCAGTGAAAGAATACTGAGAATGCAGATGGCATCATAATTTATGAAAAACATGTTATTTTCAACAGACTCACAGACAGGCTATTGGGGGAAAGTCAGGTGCGAATGACCCTGGAATAGAAAGGGCATTTCCAGGGGAAATTCCAAGCCAGTAAATTATATGGCAGAAGTGTGACAAATGTAACCACATTGAATATTGTGATGGTTTGTATATGCTTGGCCCAGGAAGTGGCACTATTGGGAGGTGTGGCCTTGTTGGAGTAGGTGTGTTACTGTGGGTGTGGGCTTTAAGACCTTACTTCTAGCTGCCTGGAAGCCAGTCTTGGCAGCCTTCAGATGAAGATGTAGAACTCTCAGCTCCTCCTATACCATGCCTGCCTGGATGCTGCCATGTTCCCACCTTAATGATAATGGACTGAACCTCTGTACCTGTAAGCCAGCCCCAATTAAATGTCCTTTATAAGATGTGCCTTGGTCGTGGTGTCTGTTCATACCAGTAAAATTCTAACTAAAACAAATATATAACTTTCTCCTTGTCCAAAAATAAGTAAATAGCTGGGCAGTGATGGTGCACAGCTTTAATCCCAGCACTTGGGAAGCAGAGACAGGCAGATCTTGGTGAGTCTGAAGCCAGCCTGGTCTACAGAGAGAGATCCAGACAGCCACGACTACACTGGGAAACCCTATTTTGAAAAACAAAATAAAACTAAACCAAAAATAAAAAAGGAAATAAAGCCTAAAATTCTTCGACAACCTGAGGAAAGATATTTGCAATACAAAAAAGCAAATATCTACGATCCTCAATTTACAGTTTTATACAGGAATAAGTCCTAATAGAAAAAAAAATCAATGAATATGCAGCAGTTAAAAAACCAGAAATGTGAATGGGCAATAATATTCCACATGGCACTAAGAGGTGAGCATCAAGATGAAGGAGTACGTTTTCTTCTGTGAGAGCGGCAGGCAGGCAGGGCAGAGCAGGGAGCCACCAGCCTGTGCAGACACACAGCTTCTCTGGAGCTATCCAGCTCAGCAGCCCCAAATCTGTGAGGCCCAGCAGGGAACAGCTATTCTTGTATGCCACCACAAACTACCACAAAGGTGCTAATTATGGACTTTTTCTTTTGAGAAAAAAAAAATGGCAAATGCTTCCAATACAGAACCCCAGCTGGTAGAAATCTGCCCTGAGTATAAACTAGCAAAATGTTCCAAGATATGTCTCTGAGTTCAAGGAGGCTCACCACGGCCTTTTTCATAATAAGAGGAGGAAATGGAACCAGCTTAATTGTCCACTACAAACTGTTTAAACAGTGGATAAGTATCTCTATACCCTGAATTGAAACACACCCTCAAAGAATGAGATGGCCCTGAATGCTGACAAGGAAGGATGCCCCAGAGATGCTGATGTATAGAGTGTAAAGACCTATAGTTATACTACAATTATGTGTACAGGTACCTTGCCAGTGGGGGGGGGGGGAGTATACTGCATGCATATAGTGCCCACAGGGACCAGAAGAGAGAGTCAGATCCTCTGGGACTAGAGTTATATATAGTTGTGAGCCACCATGTGCTTGCTGGGAATTGAACTCAGGACCTCTGAATGAGCTGCCAGTGCTCTTAACCATTGAGCCAACTCTCCTGCCCCCAGAAGTTTTTGGATATACAAAAGTTTATTTGGGTTTGAACAGACATGTATCTATAATCATATAATCATTTATTCACTTATTCACTTATTCATTTATTCATCATCCATCCAATGTGCATGTGTGTGTGCCTGTGTTTACAGTATGTGCACCTGGAGTTGCAGGTTATAAGCCATGATGTGGGTGCTGGAAACAGAACCCAGGTCTTCTGAAAGAGTAACAAATGCTCTTAATCACTGAAGCATCTCTCCAGCTCCCCAAATATGAATCAATAAACAGATTTTTCAAACTTAGAAACATTACTTTAAAGACATTTTAAATGACAAGCAGAACAGGAAGGCCAACTTTCTTCTTATGTTTTTGCCTTGGAGCTGGTTTCTGTCTTAATAAGAATTTTTGATGGAGGGTCTTTAAAAAATGAAAGTCTTATCTCTTTCACTTTAAAAAGAAGTAGTTGGGCAGGGCAACAACAGAAACATAATGAAATATATAAAAAGCATCGTATCATTGAATTTATAAGCAATAGAGTCCGAAGAAACAGAATAAGGATAGAAGTTTTCAATATTTTATTTTGAAATAATTTTAAATATATAGGAAAGTGATACAACTATTATAAAGAACTATATATCATATGTACATACATAATACATACATATATACATATGTGTGTGTGCATCATTATCAGTATGGGCTCACAGTCTGCCTTTTCATTCAGAACTCCATCAGGCCCATGAAGGACTGAGCTAATGCTCTAACACACGCTAAGCACAGTGTGAGCTATAACCTCAGCCTTGCTATTTCTACTGAGCATTAAGTTCACACATCTTCATTTTTGCCTTTTTTTTTTTTTTTTTTTTTTTTTTTTTGAGAATCACACAATGAAGTTCAGGATGGCCTTGAACTCATGATTCTTCTACTTCAGCCACTCAAACTACAGGCATGTACCACCATACGATTTTTTGAAGATAGATTTCACGTGATCCAGGCTGACCCTAAACTCAAGCCAAAAATGACCTTAAACTTCTGATCTTCCTTCTTCCACATCCCAAGTGTGTACATGTGCCACCACTCCTGGTATTATGTTGTGCTGGGGATCAAACCCAGGACTTCATGAATGCTAGACTCTGCCAACTGAAATATGTCCCCACCGTATCTTACTTTTAATAGATTTTTCATGGTTACCCTGGTGAATATTAGCAGCTTCCCAAAGAGCTGTGATTCTTTTAACTGGAAACGGTATATGAAAAATAGAGACCCAGGTTCTCCTAGGTGTATTTCCTGGCAATTCCAATTCTTATCTAACCACAAAGGTATGGTTCTCCCCAGCCATAGAAATATTAAAATATTTGGTACTAATATGTAGTCTGTAGAAGCACCTCCATCTACACAAAGAGATCAAAGTGGCTCTGGAAACTTCGGTGGTGGTTTATGGAGATGGTTTGGTGACAATGACAATTTTAGTCTTGGAGGAAGTGTCTGGTGGCAGCTGTGTTAGTAGAGCATATGGCAGCAGCAGTCATTATTAAGAGTAAAAACTATCTGGTTCCTCCGCTGCTGCTATCACAGTGAACAAGCCCTCCAAATGTCTTTACATTGTTCTTTGTGTTGGGTTTTTTTTTTTTTTCTGTTGTTATGATGAAAATCATGACCAAAGCTTATGCTTTTCTGTCATAGTCCATCATTAAAGAAATCGGGGCAGAAACCATTGAGAAACTCCCTGGCTCATGTTTCTCTACCTTTCTTATCCAGACTAGGCGCTCCTGCCTAAGGATGGCGCTGCCCACAGTGGGCTGGGCCCTCCCATAGCAATCATCAATGAAGACTGTCTCTCAAAGATTTGGCTCAGACCAAGTTGAATGGGGCAATTCTTCAGTTGACGTTCCCTCTTTCCAGCTAACTGAAGGTTGTGTCGAGCTGATAATAAAAACTAACCAGGTCACTTGATTTTCTTAAGGATCAGAATCCTAGGAGCAAGCACCTGACTTTCAGAGCCAAAGACACATGTTCACACTCCCATGAAGCTCAGGGAGGGGAGAACTGGCTCTGTAACTTCAATACTAATAAGTTCTACCTCCACTGAAGAAAATGTGGACTCTACAACCAAAACTGTCAACGGAGCAAATGAGTCATCAAGGGAGAGTCAACGAGACAGACAGACAGACAGACAGACAGACAGACAGACAGACAGACTGACTGATTGACTCTGGAGAATCCAGAACACATTTTAAGAAACAGAGAGTTGAAGACAACTCAGGAAAAAGCTATGCTTGAGATGTGTGGGGAGTTTACAAGGCGAATGGTGGCCCTTTAGAGAGCCGCCTGAAAGGAGGTTTGGAATCAGAAGCCAGATCCTAAGTGGAGAAGGAATGAATGGTGAGTGAAGCAGGACACAGTAGCTTCTGGGCCAAGTGCTGCCCGTCACATTCCTGTTGTTTTACTGGAGCCTACAAATACATGAACCTGAGGAAAAGCACACAAGGTTCTTGTGCATAGCTCCATTTGGTCTTCACAACAGCCTCAAGGTAACAGTCTCACTCCAACTCAGAAATAGAGGCAAATATATCCAATACCCAGTACAAGAGAAAATGCTCACTCTTTTCCAGAAATGCCCACTGTTTACAGGTATCAGGAGATTTAAATAAGTATGTATTCTCTGACCTAGAAAATTCCCTTTAAAGAAGTTTAGTCAAATAAATACACATACAGATTTACTGACAAAGTTGTACATTATAATAGAAATACTCAAAACAAGCTACCTCCAACGAAAGATTTGCATAAAATGGTACACAATCATCACCAAATAATGTTAAAGAATGAACTGCAGGTGATGAAGGCAAAATGGATTGCAATTTACAAAATGAACAGAAGATAGTGTCCACACTACTATCCTTCCTGGAGTGTGCACATGCACATGTATAATTGGGGGGGGGGTGTCTAACTGTATTTCCCAAGGCTTCTACAAAAGACAAATATTGCTTTTGTAAGGTTTTGGTTGACTTGGTTGGTTGTTTTATTGATGTCTGGTTGGGTTTTTTGGTTTCTGATTGGTTGGTTGGGTTTGGTGTGTGTGTGTGTGTGTGTGTGTGTGTGTGTGTGTGTGTGTGTGTGTGACTGTTTGAGACAGTTACTCACTAGGAAGTTCTGGCTGTTCTAATATCCCTATACAGACCAGGCTGGCTTCAAACTCACAAAGATCCATCTGCCTCTGTCTCCCAAGAACTAGGATAAAAAGCATTCGACTCTTCCCTTGGCCTTGTACAATTTTGAAAATAAGGTCCTACATGATCAATTCTCATCTAGGGTCAGACAGAAATGTCTGTGAACGCAGCCACCATAATTATCCTGACTTTCTGATCATCCATTCTACCACCTAGGCTGCCTTTTCTTATACTGACCAGAAGCAAGAGGAGAACGAGGCCCCTCAATAATACAGAGATAGGTTTTCCTATTGGCTTCCTAGATGTTCAGCAAGTCCTTTAAACCCAACTCACCAGGAAACCTGAAGTAGAAACCCTTCTTGTACTTAAGGAGTAAGCATAAGAACAACTAGAAACTGATGAGGTAGCCAGAGTAAAGATCTCATGAGCCTTCAATGTACTTCTGGATGTGTAGGCATGACAAGCCAGGAAAATGAAAGCCAAGCCTGAGCCCCCTTTTTTATTCTAGTCTTTTCTGGCTTGGGATTGTTACACTCCCAAGCACCCTTTCTTAGGAGTGCAAATTCTCCCAAAGAAGAGATTCTAGAGGCTGGGCTCACTAGTGCACACCTATAATGCCAACTGTTGGGAGGAGAAGGAAGGAGAATCAGGAGTTCAAGACCAGTCTGGGCTACATGGCAATATGAGTTTGAGGCAATCCTGAGCTACAGGGGAGAAAGACAGGTGGAAGAAAGAAAGGATATGTAAGCTGTGGTAAAGATCTGAAAAATCTTTAAAACTGTACTCATTAAAATTTCAGTGACTGTGGGGGAGTGGTGGAAACTTTCAGCAAAGCAAGCTGGCTTTAATATCCTTACTAGTTATTGATGTATTTGAACAGATATCTTGTACCTATCACTCAAATCATTTCAGACAGTGCACATCTGCCACTAGTCTCCACGAACTCAAGACAAAGAACGTCATCAGATAGTAGCAGAGGCCTTACTCCAGGCTTTGCTATAATCTGCACACACACACCCAGGCTTTGCTATAATGATGACCCCCCCCCCCCCGACATACATGAAAGGGAACTTGATTTATGACTTTCCTTCGTTCTGTTACTAGAAGTTCATAAAATACCAGTTGGAACATGGTATTTGGGCAACCTGGATTTGTGTCCTCCACCATGGTCACTCATATTTGGCTACAGAATAAACATATTCCCTTGTGTTTGTGAGGAAGGAGGGAGGGGAGGGTCTTTAAAAGGTATGCACTGTCTGACCTAGATTCTCAGAGACGCGGAGGGAAAAAAAGTAACTTCGGTGCTTTCTGCGACGGTTTTAAAGCAGAACTTACAGAAATTAGCAGTCAAGGTCTACCTCTGCTCAGTAGGTCCTATCCAAGGCTCTCCTGGAGGCCGCCGCGAGGTGGCACAAGAGGGTTCGCCTGTGCTCTTTGTTAGGGCTGCGGGGTCCGGGGAGAAACACCTGAGCGAGTCAAACCACAGGAGCCCGCCTGTGGGGCTTGGGGAAGCGAGAATGGGTGCGGTGCACAGTGTGGGCAGAGCTGCGGTACGTGCCAACCGTGTTGGCTAAGGGAGCTCCCATAGTCTCAAATGCCCCCTCCCCAGGTGAGAACAAAGGTGAGACACGCGCCTTGCTCCCCCGCCCACCTTACGCTCTCCAAAAAACTACTATTTTCTGCGCACGCGCAGCGAGATGAGTTACGGTGGCCTGATGGGGCGAATTACTAACCCGTTACTGTTCCTTCAGCTCCAACCAAGCAGAACAAATCTCTAGGACCAATTTAGGACTGCAGTCACGAAAAAGATACTTGTGGAGGAGAGCAAATATATAGACTGGGGAGCCGGAAAAGTAAATATGCGGACTATCCGGAACAGGGAGAAAATGCAATCACGCTTAAGAGACAGCGAGAACCGCCAAAGCCAGAGGCGGTCCCGGGGGCGGTCCCGGGGGCGTGGCCGCGCGCTGCCCAGGGCGAAGTAGGGCGGGTCCTACGGGACAACTAGAGCCGCACCCAGGCAGTGCTGCGCTGCTCAGGTCTGCGTTAGTCGCTGCAAGGTGAGCCGGGTAAGTGTTGGCACCTGCGAACTGCAGGAGCTTTAGCTTCGCTGAGGTACCTGAATGCCTTCACACGTACAACCGGTATCTCAACCACTTGGAACGGAATTAGGGTCTCTCTCCAACCTCCCTTCCTTATCGGTCGATTTGAGCTCTGCATTTCTACCCACTTGGCCCTCTGCCCGCCCTGCATGCTCCCTCTGATGGTATAGCTTAGGAGCTTCTTGGGGAGGCCCCTACCAGGCTATCTCTAACTCAGGGAGATTCTCAAGGTCAGCTCATCCTCAGTTCTTTATTGCCCCCCCCCCCCCCGCGCTTCCTTAACGCCAGTTGTGTAAAGACCCGGGGCTCCTTCTTTCGGCCTTCCGGAGACCACCTGACCTTACTCACTGCAGCTGTAGTACAGAGAAAGGAGCCCCGAGCTCTGAAGTGGGAACTGGTCATTCGGACCTGACCTAACACAGGTTTCATAAGTGGCGTGCATGGCGTGCAAGCTTCGCTCCTGCTATGGGTGTCTTGTTGCTAGGATCCTTCGGGAGGGTCTCAGAGGGAATTGCGTTTGTTTTCTTCTCGCTTAGTAGAAATATTTGCATTGATACCTGAACATGGGCCACTTTCTTACTTCTGTCCTAATAGCAAGAGACTTCTTGGAAAGGGTGGGTGGGATCTTCATTCATCTCTTCCTTGCCTGTGTGCAAGTGTCCCTTCTTATCTTGTGTCCCTACAGGGAGACCCAGAACCACAGGGGTGGGGCACCTGCAGGGTGGTGGAGGGGAGTACAGACTGAGTCACTCCCGAGGTTGTGGTTTCTGCTAATTCTTTGCTTGGGAGGCACCAGTTTACAAGTAGCCTAGAGTACAAGTGAGTGCGGAAAAGGAAGTAGAGGAAAAGCAGAGACAGATGGTCAGATGGGTAGGAAAGGAACACTGCGGGTTGGGACTTGAATCCCTTAACTAGGGAAAGGAGATACCCCAGAGAGCAACGTGCACTCTGCTCTGCTGCCTGTGCTGGTGGCTTAGGTGTGGCCTTGCAGTGTCTGCTGCAGATTTTAAGGTTGTAGCAGAAGCCAGGGCTTGGGGGGCGGGGTGGGGGGCGGAGGGAAGGGGGTTGACATCTGTAGGGCACCTGCAGACTGCACTTTCCAGGAAGCAGCCAAGGTTATTGGTCAGGGTTACAGGCATGTTTTATTTCAGTGTATCAATAATGAGAGTATATTGTCTGAGTCAGGGGATCCAGAATGTTTATTCTCACAGGAGCTAAATTTATCTAAGGAGTTAAATAAAACTAACATCTGAAATCCAAACATGTGCTTTCACCCTGGGAAGTACATTCTGCTCAGCTTCTTCCTGACACAATGTTACAGAAATAGAAAACTCTTGTCAAGTGATTCTTTTTTTCTTTAACCAGTGTTACTATATATAAAATGACAGTGATAGTGTGGCCAGCCATAGAAACTGCACTCCTGGGGCTTCCTCAGACTAAGGAACAAAATCTTGCTTGGATGCAGAGGCCTGCAACGGGGGTCCTAGCACCAGAGCACCTGGGACAGGAGCATGGTAATTCAAAGCCAGCCTGGGCCATTTATTGAGACCTTGTTAAAGGCAGAGGTCCCCTCACTTAGATTCCTTCCTGCTTTCATAGAGTTCTGGAGGAAACAATCTGAAAATGAACTCCTTCATAGGGAGACACAGAAAACACACACATGCACAGAGTGTGTTTATCCAAAGAGACGCTGAAAAGCCCCTGGACCAGTCAGGAGTGAGTGGATGTCAGATGAACCTGTCAAAAGTAATTTAACACCGACTGAACGTTTAGCTGATTTTAAACCTATGATTTAAACTTAAAGGTTTTTTTTTAATTTTAAAAATCTAAACCTATGATTTAGTCATTCTCTATGTTTAAATATATCTCTTTAGAATATGCTGCTGTTATTTTTGCAGCTAAAGTGTGTGTGTGTGTGTGTGTTATATATGATGTACACATGCACATGAATGCCTGTAAGTACATGTGCATGTCCATACATACGAAGATGTCTTCCTTAGTCATTCTCCGCCTCAGTTTTGAGACTCTCACTGAATCTTACTAATTCAGCTAGCCTGGCTAGCCTGAAATTGCCCAGGATCCTCCTCTCTCTACTTGCTGAGCACTGGGGTTGCCCCACTGGGCTTTTTTTTTTTTTTTTTTTTTTTTTCATGGATGCAGAGAGCTGAAAGCAGCTACCCATGCCTTTTTTGGCAAGCAGTTTTGCTGACCGAGCCATCTCCTCAGCCCTCGCAGCTGAGGTTACTGATCCTGCTTTCGAGTCTACTGTCCTCTGGAATAAGAAAAAAAACTTGGTGTTATTGTCAGGTTTCCCTGTGGAAGATTAGCTCTCTCACAGAGTCCACACGCCTGTCTGTGGCAAGAAATGCAGCAACTGGAGCAAGAACATCACATTGTTTTCCAGATGAATTGAGAGTCACGGGGCCCTTGTCGCACTTTGAGTTCTTTCTAGACTGATCAGCCCGACATCCGGAATGTGAATTCTAAAACTTTGGTGCGATGGCCCACTTTTTTGTTATTCTTTTGAAACAGCGTCTTCACAAGCCTCGGATTCTCAATCCACCTGCCTCCGTGTCCCACATACTGAGACTCTAAGCATGTGCCATGCACAGCACCTGGATTTTTCTCTTTTTAAGTAAACAATACTTTTTATTTCTCCAGCTTAAGAAATACAAATGGAGACGTGGGCTGTGTCTCAGCAGTTAAGAGCACTTGCTGCTTTTCCAGAGGACCAGAGTTCCATCTCAGTAACCACGTCACCAGCTTACAACTGCCTGTAACTCTAGCTCCAGGAGATCTGACACCTTCTTCTGGCCTTTACAGACACACACACACACACACACACACAACACACACACACACACACACAGCATACATTCATACATTTCTGGCCTTTTCAGACACAAACATATACACATAAGTAATAAATAAAGAATGGCAGGTTTGAGAGAGAGAGAGAGAGAGAGAGAGAGAGAGAGAGAGAGAGAGAGAAATGCAAATGATTATGCCAAAGCATGCTTCTAAGTCCCAAGTCCCTAGAAGCATGGGAGGGTCAAGCCAGATGGAAGCTAGCAGCCTAGGTGGCTCCCTCAGTTAACAACTAGTATCTTCCCAGGGATCTAGCATCTGCTAAGAATTATAACTCTAAGCTGTCTTTATTTCTTATGATGGAAAATCCAAGTAGTATTAGTGTGACTCATTCAAGACTTTTTTCCTCTTCTGGAAGTCATAGCTTCCCTGCCCTGTAACGTTACGCTCCTGTGCAATGTCAGCTAGTGTGTAGGTTTGTGGGAATCACGACGCAGTAATGAAGAGCCAGCTTCAGGACCGCCCAGCCAAGCTGTGTGCCGGGAGACTGGAGGATGTGTTCTTCATTCACCTCCTCTCCTCATACTGCCATACAGGAACATGAAAATGTTCTTTTCTGGATCTTTTCCAAGATTTTTTTCCCCCTCTTTCCAATTAGAAACATCACAGTCTGTAATCAGGCCCAGGCTTGGAGCTAATTATTAGTTCTAGTTTCTTATTAATATTTTATGCTCAGAAGAGGGTCAGATGTTGGCAAACTTGCTCTTCGGCTTGGTTCAGAGATGGGCGATCAAGGCCTAAAGTGTGGAGTCCAGAAGTACACTGCCAGGGAGTGTGGGAATCTAGGCTTTACTCTGGGGGTAGCTGTGTGCTTTGAAGGACATTACTTAATCCCTCTAATACTTAATTCCCTCACCTGCAGAGGTAGTAGTTCATGGTAGAGGTGCTGTGAGGATTTAAATGAGTTAATATTGAATTGCTAAGAACAGGGTTTAATCCATACTAGATAAAGATTACAAATAGTAGACTTTTTCCTGCTCTTCCTCTGGGCTCTGTAACTACCCTTCAGTCACACTGGCCTCCTTTCTCTGCCATGTGAGCACTGACCTGCCTGCCTGCAGGCTTCTAACTTGCTGTTTTCTTACCTGTGTTCTCTGTCACACATTACCATGATACCCTTCGTGGCTTCCAGCCCAGTCTTTCCCCCTCCTCCATGTGTGTACTGTACCCTCACACCCTGAGAGTGCATTCTGCAGGTTCGGAACTCTGTTCTCCATCTTGATAACCATTGCAGCCCGGAACATGGGGTGTTATGTGGTATTTGTAATAAGCCTGAAAGGGGAAAGAGTCACTCTTGAGAGAGTGGGAGGCATAGAAGCATTCCTCTGGGTAAAATGTTTTGTCCTGAACTGAATTTATCAAATTGGCTTCATCTGATAAATGTTTTGGTGTCTCTTTCCTCTGTCTGTATTCCATGATATCTCTCCTTTTTCATCTAAGGCAGTTGCATTGGAAGCAAGATGTGAGATGTGTCTAGAGTCCTGTGACCTGGAAGGCTCAGCTCTAGACTATCTAGTGTGACCCAAGGATTCAAAGTCAGGTGTCAGGGTATCCCAGCCCATGGAATTTTAAGCATAGAGAGTCTCTTTAAGAAACCTAACATCATACCTACAGGAAAACCTGGAAGTTAGTCTAACAAATCCAATGTCCTTGAATTCCTGTGGTGCAGGATTGCCATTTCTTCCCAAAGAAGAGTATTGGCATTCAAGCATGTGTGCTTAGGGTCTTGCCACATAGAAGCTGAACTCTGAAGAATGAAAGAGAAGTCGTTTTCTGTCCTGGCCTTGACCGGCACAACAGTGCAAGCTTGTCCCACAGCACCATTCATTTGGCTTCCAGCTTCCTTGGTCCGTCCCTTCCCAGCCTCCACCAACCCAGTAACATATTTAACAATTGTTTTCAGTAGGGACAATTCCCCACAGTGTTGGAATTAAAACACCCATCTGAGGCCTGAATGTGGCTGAGCTATGCCTACTTAACTCGAGAGCTGAATGTGTTTAAAGGTGAGAGGCTTCCATCTTCCCAACATGACTCATTTCCAGACCTGCTGCCAGTACATGGGTGAGGCTGAAGACTGAGGTCCTGAGAAGGACCCACTATGTCCTGCCAGCTATAGCTGGCCTCGCTGAAATTAACAAGCTAGCAGTCCATACATCAGGCCCCTTCTGTTCAGCCAGCTTCCTAGCTGCAGGTCTTGGAGAAATAACTACTGAACCTGCATCACCAGTGGGTTACATGGATTCAGCATCTATTCCTTTTCTTAAGTGTCTTTACGTTAGTGGTGACTGACTGTGGTACCCTACACCCCTAGTCACAGCAGGCAGGAGGCAGAGGCAGGAGGATTTGAGCAGTGCTTATTTGAAGATTTTAACAAACAAGCTTTGATGTGTTTGTTGTAGAAGTAAACTAGAACTGCCATTATGGAACTCTGGGATGAACACAGAGAAATGCCATGGCTCTCTGGCTCTTCATCCTGGAGATAGAGTTACCTGGGTGTTGCTTCCCCTAACTTCCTACTTTCCCCACCAGGCTTCTCCTGGGCTTGGGAGAATCAGTTAGAAGTGGTCTCCTCTAGGAATTCTGCTGGCATACTCTCCAGGGAACATCACTGTTCTGGTACTCCAGTTTCCATCAACCCTGTCTCTGATTCCTCCTTTCAGCCTTACCGCACTGGGGCAGAATTCCATCAGTTATCACTGAAAGTCCTGCTCCTTTGTGGAAACATCCAAAGGCCTGAATCGGAGCTGGATAGATGTTAGGGGAAGCTTTAAGTGAGTAAACTGAGCCTCCAGAGTTTGCTGAGCCATCTGGTATGTGGGACTTGAAGAGACCTCCATTCTATATGATCAAGCCAACCCTTTAAATGACCATCCCTGTGTCACCATCATTAAATCATTGGGGTCTTGCCAATAATTGGACTGATAGCACAGCCAACCAAGTAAGGGTTGCTATGAGACTTGGAGGGAATGGTGGCTTTGCTGAGCTAAGGATAAGATACTTAGTCATGGTCACTTTCCTGTTTGTATTAACATAAATCACCAGCTAAAACTTTGCAAAAGAGCGACATCACGAACTGAAGTAGAAGTTGCTGTTTGTCCAGCCTGAGTTTTGTTTACTTAAAGTCAAAGAGAGATCTGTCAATTAGGAAAATCAAAGGAAGGTTTTGTGTAACTTGGTGACTCAGGAGTGATAAATTCTTTGGGACAAATGCCTATATCCATAACTCCTGGCTTTTGCTCTACTTATGCAATGCTGATTGTTCTCTCGGGCATTTCACTGGACGGCCAAGAGGACTTGAGTACACAGTGAAAGGGAATGGTGCACCAGATGCGTTCACTTGACTGTAGGCTTGCCCAGAACCCTTCTCAGAACTGAAAGAACTATGCCCCAGTGAGATATTAGGCCAGCAGTGATGGAAGCAGGAAACAGAGACAGGGTTGATCAAAACTGTAGTACTAGAATTGTGATATTCCCAGGAGAATCTGTCAGCAGAATTCCTAAAAGAGAGCACCTGAGCCAGAGAGCCTAAGGCCCCATGCTGCTGCCTCCTATCCTAGAACAGAGTGAATCCTGGAGGTGAAACCAACAATACCACATTTTAAGCCTAGATTTTATGGCTCTTAGCCTGAGGGTATGGATAGTGTCTGTGCCATACCTACAGTCCGCTGGTGTCTGCTAACTAGCTACACTGTACAGCCATTGCTTTGAGGGTTGTTATAACCCCATCCCTATAGACTGCAAGGGTTGGTTACCAGAGTACCCTCATTCTCCTAGAAACCCACCATGACCTGGGCCTTTTTTTTTTTTTTTTTTTTTTTTTTTTTTGGAGGGGACTACAAGATACTTTATTAAGGGCTAGAGAGATGGCTCAATGGTTAAGAGCACTGAATGCTCTTCCAGAGGTCCTCAGTTCAACCCCCAGCAACCACATGGTGGCTCATAACCAACCACCTGTAATGGGATCTGATGCCCTCTTCTGGTGTGTCTGAAGACATCTACAGTGTACTCATATACATTAAATAAATAATTTTTTTAAAAAAAGATACTTTATTAAACATTAAAAACTAGCTATACATGTACATATATATATATATATATATATATATATATATATATATATATATATAGTTGCTATGGTTTGAACATATCAAAATAATTAGATTTATAACATAGCTGCAACAGGGGCATCTATAAAACCTCCTATAGCATCATATGTAATGGTAAAGAATGGAATGCTTCCACTATGCATCGGGAACAAGACAATCATGTCCACTTTTACCTATTCTATTCAACATTGTATTGGTTCTAGCTAGGGTCATTCACCAAGATGAAAATAACAGCAGTGATTAAAAACAAAACAAAACAAAGAATCCCTATTGGTAAGGAAGCAACAATTCATTCTCAATAGCAGATCCTGGGTGTAAAATAGTCTAAAGACCCAGGAGGCTGGTATTTTGTATACGCTTAGCTTCAAACATGTAGGGTTGGATCCCGGTGCCATGAAAATGTAAGGTGGAACCAAAGAGCCTCCGTCTAACTGCAGCCTCCCCTGGGCTGCTATCTTTTCCCTTTGCTCCTGAAACAGAAGCAAGGTGCGGCTGTACTGCTCAGGGCATAAGCTCTGCCAAGGATTGTTCCTTATTGCTGCCCAGTTGTTTAGTTCATGTTAAGCCACACCTGAAAAGATGGAATTGGTCCTGTGGTGTGTGCCAGCTCTGGTGTAACTGAAAGGTTTAGCCTCAGCTCAGCCTACAGCCACCACCATGATCTAGAGATGCCCACAGGCAGTGAAGGGTTCCAGGACCATCCAATAGAAAGCATTGTATAGATCACCAAGACAGGGGTTTGCTTCTACAATCATCACCACCACCTACAAATTTCCTTTTTCCCCCTAAAACAAGTGTTTTAAAATTTCATTCGCCTGCATGTGTGCCGGTACACCATATGGGTGCTTGGTGCCTGTGGAAGCCAGAAGAAGGCATTGAATTCCCTGACTCTGGAGTTATATAGACAGCTGTGAGCTGCCATGTGGGTGCTGGGAATTGAACCCACGTCCTCTAAAAAAGCAGCCAGTTGTCTTAATCATTGACCCATCTCTCCAGCCCCTAAACAAGTTTTTTTCAATTACTTTTTTTTTTTTAACTGTCCAGTTGTTGCCCCCTAACCAAGTTTTTAAAACGTGATCTCTGGACAGTAATCTAGACACATCTGGTAACTTTTGAAAGTTGCATTCACAGGCCCCACTGGAGCCCTTCTGAATCAGAAACTCTGGGAGTGGGCGTGTCTTAACACACCCTCTAGGAGAAGACTGAGAAGCAACACTCATTTGAGTTTCTGTATTTGTGCACCTGACTATTAAGAAGCACAAATGGGAGGCTTGTATCTTGTGCTCTCTGGGTTCCTGTTACGGTAGCCAGTTGGTCTGTGGGAAACACAGTTACAAGCATTCATTGCAGAGCTGCTGTGTCCAGACCATGAAGACCGAGTCCAGGAAAAAGCTCGCAAACTCAACAACCTTATCTCAGTGGGTCCATAAAAGAGCTGCAGGTATGTGATCAAAAGATGTGTCCAGCCCACATGAGTGCTCATAACATAGGGGACTTGTATATCAGTTATCAGCTCCTCAGGCCTGGCCCTGTAAGCTATCTGCTGCCTTTGGATTCCTAACAACCCAGGGTGTGGCTGAGGCTGCCTGGGTGTGGATTCTGAACTGAGCTACCTTCCCTTTCTCCATGCACCCTGACCTAGAGGCCACCTTCTAAGGACTGAGAATATCCATCTCTTTTTCCTAGAGTCTCAGAAAATAAGAACTTAGCCAATGATAAAGTATTTTTGAACCTTGACTGAATTAAGCCGATCCGATCCTTAAAGGCTAAGGATCGTTTTTTACTCCTTGGATCTAAGTTGTTAGCAACTGTAATGCAGACCTCTGTGTTCTAGATTCTTCTTTCCTATGTAATTTGTCATCCCATTTCTTCCATGGTTTCAGCAGATGCTTTGGAGGGAAGAAAAGCAGAATTAAATAGCGTAGGTGAGCATTACCGGTTACTATATAAGGTGATGAGTCTCTTTGCATGTGTGTGTGTGTGTGTGTGTGTGTGTGTGTGTGTGTGTGTGTGTGTGTGTGGTGGGGCAGATGGTGGGCAGTTGTGAAAGCCACCAGAGCTGCTGTTACGTACTCTGTAAGCACCTGCAAATACCATGAGTAGTCCTAGCCACGAGGAATGCCAAACCACAGAGAGTCAGAGGCTGCTCTCATTGTCTCCTCTGAGTGCAGATTAGGCATACAGAATAGGACTCCTCATTGGAAGGGGTATGTGGACTTGTCAGAAGGGCTCTTTCACCTTTCTGAAAGGCAGCATTCCAGGCTTTGTCCCTATATCTGTTCACAAGTGTTCAAGGCTCCTAAAAGAGCCCCTACAGGGAGAAGAGGACTCTCCGTAATAGAGGATCACACGGTCTCTACAAACCGCCCATGCTAACATCCGATAACCCTTCCCTCTACAAACCGCCCATGCTAATATCCGATAACCCTTCCCCACCTTTAGTTAATTCTCTGCCTTTTCTGCTGAACCATTTCACCAGGCTCCCCCCTCAATGGAAATGGAATCACATCATCTTCCCAACCCCCACTTTCCTCCCTCTGGCCCCTCCTAGCTACTCTCCCTCCCTCAAGCTGATAGCCTCTTTGGCTTTATTACTGTTACATGCATATGCGTGAATGTATGTGTATGCACAAATGCATATAAATACAATCTTCTGACTGCATTTTTATTGTGCGAATATGGTTTCAGCGCTGACCACTTTGCATTCAGCAACCAGTAAAGGGGCTCATCCCTGGGAGAGGCTACTTCCAGCTGTCATTAGTGGCCTGAAGTTCTCTGCCTAGAGGTGGCACCCTGTGAAATTTCCTCCTTCCATTAAAACATGTCCACTGATGTTGCCCCTGCAGCCATTTCTAGAAGAGACTGTTTCACTGCAGACTTGCTGGTATACATGCTCTTAACAATCTTTCCATCATGTCCCCAGAGCCGTAGGTTCAGGAGCTGAGATATAAATCTATCAGTTTCAGCTGTATCCCCACAATCTCTGCATTGTGTCCAGCTGTGGTTTTCTGTAAGGAGAAGCTCCTTTACTGAGAGGTGGTGGCTACACTTACCTGTGGGCAGGAGGATATGAGTTAGTACGTATAAAGAATTATGTTGGTTTTCAAGGCAATCTTACTAGCTCTGGATTATTGACTAGGTTTCCAGTGCCAGGCATGATACCTTCCTGTCAAATTGGCCTTAAATCCAATTAGATAACTGTTGATTGCCACCAAGCCATGAGTCACGCTGACTGCTCCTCTATGCATATCTGCCAGGCTGATTATTGTCATGGTTCATAGGGATTGCAACTGGGTGGGGCCGTTTAATTGCTCCCTGCCCTTTGCAGCTTGAATAGAATTTTTCTGGAACCAGGAAAGCTGGAGTGCAGGAAAAGGACTTTCAGGTCAGATCCAGCCTTGAACCAGCCAAGTCCAGTTGTCCTACAGGTCACCAGCACCTCTTGATGCTGAGTCTCGCTTACCCCGACCCAGGTTCATCCTAGTCACATCGGCTTCACGAACTGAGGAGAGGGACTCTCACCAGGTGTGAACACCCAGCAGACTGCAGTTCTTCTCTGAAGGAGGAGCCTGGCAGACACGTTCCTTTCTAGTTGTAGATTGCAGAACAGTGGCTTTGGAAATGGCTCTCACATGCAGTAGATATCCACCCAAAGATCGCTTCTCCTGGCTGCCGCCTGGCTGCTCTTAAATATCAGAAAAACAGGGGTCAGCAGCTAAGGCCCATTCTGGTGTTTTGCCGAACTAGAGTGTTTTTATGAATTCTAAAACCTGACCTGGTCCTAGCTCTGCCCTCATCCGCTTGAGCCTCCAGACACACAAACTGACCTACGTGTAGCTCTGACAGCCTTGGAGGCAGCTTCACTTTCAATGGCCTGTTTGGCTCCAGTGGTTTTAACTTCAAGGATAGCAAGTAGGTTTGATCACTTTCTATTTTCACAGAGGTGTTCAGAATTCACACTGTATTTTTGCTACATAATTAATACCACAGCCTCTCCCATGTATTGACTTTATAACTTGGGAAGAGAAGGAAGGAGAAGAAACTTGGAGAATATCCAGGCTTTCTTCTCTGAAGCTGGGCAGGTGTAGCTTCTCACCTAGAGACACCTTGTGCTGAGTCATAGAGACAGTCTGGCCTGTAGTATGTTTGGTCCCTCTGAAGGACAAGTGAGCAGGGCAGGGTGATTAAAAAAAGATCATAAAAGGGGGAAAATGGTGAGAATTGATCACTGTGTGCCCTGGTGGGATGGTGACAGACCTGAGGGGCTTAGAATCCTAATGATATTTTTCTAAGCCAGGAGAAGTGTATTTTTTAATGTATTTATTTTTATGTACATGGGTATTTTGCCTGCATGTATGTCTGTGAGCTACATGAGTGTAGTGCCCTTGGAAGCTAGATAGAAGTAGTTACTGAATTCCCCTGGGAGTGGAGTTGTGAGCCACCATGTGGGTGCTGGCAATCAAACTTGGGGTAGCAGCCAGTGCTCTCAACCGCTGAGCCATCTCTCTACTCCTGAGAAACATATTTTTTTAAAAACCCAAGCAACTTGCTCACCCTCCAAATTTCCTATCAAGAGAGAAACTGTGGCTCCACTGTAGACAGGACTGAAAGAGGCCATGGGAGCCAGACAAATCGGAGTTAAATCCTACCCATGATACTTCCGGCCTTAGACACTGGGTGCGGCACATGAGCTCTGGGTGTTCCTCTGCTGGTAGGGGTACTGGAATCATGTCCTTTTGTTTTTAAGGATCACTAGAAGTATTCTGCAGCAGGACAACACCCTGAGCTGGCTGTTGGGGACATGAAAGCTAGACACCCATCAGAGACAGACTATTTCTTTTAGTGGGTATGTGGATGTGTGGGGTGGGTGTATTTGCATACACATTCATGTGGAAACCGTAAGACAACCTGGGTTGTTGTTGCTCCTCAGGAGGAACCCATCTGTCTTTTGAGACAGCGTCTCTCACTGATACCCAGAGCTCACCATTCAGGCTATGCTGGCTGTCCTGCAAGCTTCTGCAATCTCCCTGTCTTCAAAGCAGTAGGAATACAAGACCGTGGGTGCCATCTTACCTGACTCTTTTGCGTGGGTGCTAGGGATTGAACTCAGGTCCTCATAGTTGCTCAGCAAGCATTTTACCAATGAAGCTATCTCTCCAGCCCTTAAAGGCAAAGTACATGTCAGCCTTGAACTTCTGATCTTCCAACCTCATCCTCTTAAGCATTTGCCTATCAGTATGTGCTTTTACAACCAGCATGAGGTCACACAGGAGCTCCTGGCGTGGGACAGTCTTGCATATGGTAGTCAGTCACTTCAGTAGCTGCCCTTTCTGTCAGCCTGCTCTGAACCCTTAGCTCACAGAGGTTAGTGGACAGCTCAGTGAGCTCTGAGATGCTTAAAGCCTCTTCCACCTGCTAAGTTTTGTTCTCTCTGGTGCCCAGCCTAAGTCTTTGCCTTGAGACAGGAGCTTGAATGCTGAACACTGCAAGATGAGCCAGGATTAGCTTTTTCTCAAAGCTGTTTCTCCTGTGTGGTCAGAAAAAAATGAAAAGAATTGTATCTTGAAACCACATAGCTACCACCCCAATCTGCAGTTAACGTTTGTTCAGCTTGTATTCCCAACTCTTTATGCATTCCAAAATAAGTTGCAGACGTCAGAACTCTTTGCGGGGCTTGTGATGATTTGATGGGCAGCCTGGGTTCTCGGAAGCCTGCCAGACTGTGTGTCTTGTCCACACCATTGGCTCAGGGGCCGTGCTTTGATGTCAGAGCTTCTCCACAGTAGCTTCTAGAACTGTCCCAGCATGTGGCCAGGATCAAGGTGGAAGGGTGGTGACAAGGTCCTGACCTCGCAGTCATCCTCTCCAGAAGCCACTGTTGCAGATGCTACTTTGTTAAAGTGTATCATGTTAAATTCTTCCCAATGCAAATTTTAGTGGCCATTACAAAGTACAATGACCACTGCAATGATGCAGGTGAAGTGTTGTAAATGGATGTTGAACCAAAGAGAATATACAGCTAGTTATAGTAGCACACACTTGTAATCTCAATACTTGGGAGGCTGAGGCAGAATGGTTGCTGTGATCTTAAGGCTCCTCTGGATTCTATATTGAGTATACATACATACATACATACATACACACACACACACACACACACACACACACATTATGCCAACTTAGACTACCCAGAGAAGCTCTGTCTCAAAACCTTCAATTAAGTAGCCATAAGATGACTCAGTGGGTAAAGGTGCCAGCTGCCAAGGTTCATGACTGGAGTCCAGCTCCCGGGGTCCACATGGTGGTAGGAGAGAAGAGACTCCTACAGATTGTTCTGTCACCTTCATGTGCATGCGGCTATATGTGCATGGGTGTGGGTGTGTGCACACACAAGATAAATAAGAAATAAGGAAGTAAAAGCTGTTCTCAAAACTGAAAGGAAAGGATGGAGGAAGGAAACAAGGTGAAGGAAGGAAGAGGGAAGGAAGAAAGGACATGTATGATTTGATACTTCCCTGAGACCATACTGCAGACTGGAGTAATTTTTAACTCTGTTGTCTAATACACAGTAGTATTTCCAATGACCTCTTAGAAACATCTTTCTCCTTTTTAAATTTGGCAGAGTGTATGTGTGTCATAGACATGTATATATGGTATGTGCACGTGTGATATATGTGTATGTGTGATACATGCATGTGTGTGCACTTGTGTGTGTGCAGGTGCTCTTAACCTGCACATGCTCATACGGAGGCCAGAGGTTAACTCTGAGGGTTTTTTTTTTACCTCTCTCAATCTCTACCTTCTTTTTTGAGGCATGTTCTGTCGATAAGTCCAAAGCTCACCATTTTATTAAAGCTGGCCAGCTAGTGAGCTCCAAGAATCCACTTGTCTTTATCCCCAACACACCCCAGCACAGTAGGGGCTAAGGATCCAGAGTCAGGTCCTCCTGTTTGTGCAGCAAACAGTTTACCTGTTTACCTGTTTACAGTTTACTGAGCTGTCTTCCCAGCCCTGAAATGTCTTTGTGATTGATCTGTGTGCATCTGCTGGTCATGAGGCACTGTGTACCTTAGGCTGCACGATACCCACAGCATGAGGTTAGTTTCCCACTGTGTTCTACCTTCTTCCACAGAGCCAAGATGGCTGTCCTCTCTAAGGAATATGGTTTTGTGCTTCTCACTGGTGCTGCCAGCTTTGTGATGGTGCTCCACCTAGCCATCAACGTGGGTAAAGCCCGCAAGAAGTACAAGGTAGAGGTAAGTAGGCTCACGAACAGGTGCCTCTGTGGGCTTCCCGAGGCCACCAGCTTATACAAGGCTTGTTTTCAGTCCTGGAGAGAGAGCTGAGTTGTTGGTGGTGGCAGGTGGTGGCAGATTTTGGACAATGCCCATTAGGATTTTGTTCCTAAGAGGCTGGAATGTAGTTTGCACTTTGTTAGACTTTGGCTCCTCTGTGGAAAGACCAGACCTACTGGGATTAAAAGTCCATTTTTGTCTAGAGCCATTTGCCAGGGACACTGCTGTTTTCTAAAAAGGGTGAAACAGCAGTATTGCTTCCTAGTTTGCCAGTTTTAAAAGGATGTCTTAAGTTGATTTTCCTGATTCCTAAATAGAGGCGATGCTGAGCTTAACCTGAGTTTAGCCAGTAGCTGCAGAAAGGAAGTCTGTTAAATACTTCCTTTAGTTCTGGCTGAACTAGAAGGAGAACTTCTAAAGTTCTCCCTGGTGAGCAATTAGATGTCTGCTTGCGTTTAGCATCTTGTAATTAGACTCCCTCGGTGGAAGTTCTTTTCAAGTGTTCATATCTGGCTGCCTCTCTTTTTATTCTAATGGACACTTGCAATAAAAGTCTCACTCACTCAATTATCTGTTCCCTGTTAAAAGAGATCTTAAAGGGATGTGGTGTGTGGTGACTCTTGGGAATCATCCATTTCTCTATGGTGTCTCTGTGATCATCTACAGTCCACCATTGATTTATGACATCAATGAGAAACACTGGCTGGGCAGAAGCCACTCCTGTCTCTTTTGTAACCACAACATAGTCACAGGTTCTCACTACCTTATACGGTTAGCAACGCCAAACCTGCTGCTGAGAACTGAAAACGTCATCACTATAGAGACTTCAGAGTGGCAGCCAGGCGCTCTTCCATCAGGGGGATGGTAGAAGGTGCTTTGGGATGTCTCTGTTTCCATGTTAGTTAATTCTCAACACTTATGCTCTGCTTGGCTTTTGCTTCCACAGTACCCTGTCATGTACAGCACAGATCCTGAGAATGGGCATATGTTCAACTGCATTCAGCGAGCCCACCAGAACACGTGAGTGTCATGCTGACAGACGGCAAAGATGTCCATCACTTCAGCCCCCAGTCTCTGAATTTTCCCAGTGATAGCATGACAATCATGGGTACCTTGTTTTTAAAAGTATCATTAAAACATTGAGGGGTGTGGGGGCAAGATGGCTCAGAAAATTAAGGGTTTTTTTTTGCCAAACCTGATCATCAAAATTTGATCCCTGGGGCCCACATGGCAAGAAGAAAGAACCAAGTGTAACTTACACATGTGAGCCAGGGCGTTGGTACACACACATATGTTCGCTCATATACACAAATAAAAATAAACTTAAGTTACCATGTGAACAGATTTGAATTTTGAATAAAACTAAGTATTTTTAGTATTTTTAGGAAAAAGTTCATAGCCAAGCTGTGGTGGTACACACCTTAAATCCTAGCATTCAGGAGGCAGAGGCAGGCATATATCTCTGTGAGTTTGAGGCCAGCCTGGTCTACAGAGTGAGTTCCAGGACAGCCAGGGCTATACAAAAAAAAAAAAAAAAAAAAAAAACCCTGTCTTGAAAACCAAAACAACTTCTAACTAATCTTTTCAGAAATGTCTTTTCCTGTGACTGTGATAAAATGACCTAAGAGAGAAAGGCTTCTTCTGGCTCACAGTTCAAGGGCCAGTGTATCATAGTGGGGAACTCAGGGTAGAAAACTCGAGGTGACAGGAGCCTGAAGCAGGCGACAAGTGGTTCCATGGCATCCAGTCAAGAAGCAGAGAGTGGTAAAGGCCTGCTGCTGCTTGGCTCCTTTGCCTTACACAGTTCACGTCCCAGCCAGGGATTGGTGCCATCCATGGTGGGCAGTTCTTTCTACTTCAGTTAACAAACACAATCCGAATAATCTTCCTTGGGCATGCCCGTCCTCCAGGTGAGTCCAGATGCTGGTTGACAATTAGCAGCCATCACAATGTCTTTAACCCGCTGCAGTGTTTGCAGGTCCCATCTAACTAATTGCATTCATTCACACACACACACACACACACACACACACACACACACGCACACACACACGCACCTGACAGAAAACTAAGTAGAGGAAAGATTTATCTTGACTCATGATTAAAAGAAAGTAGTCCATGATGTCAGGTATAATGACCAGACTCGTATTGGTGAGGACAGACTTGCAGCTGGTCACAAAGGCAGACAGGAAACAGAGTCCTCTGCTGAGCTGTGTCCCTCAAAGCCCACCCTTAGGGGCCTATACCTGCCAGTCAGGCCCCAATCTAAACAGATCCCACAACCTCCACAAACAATGCCACTAAGTGGAGACAGGCATCTGAATGCATGGGCCTGTGGGACATTCAGACTGTGCTTCCATTAGGAGACCTTTTCCAATCTCAGACCTTCCTCATGAGTTTATTGGATGTGAAGTTCTTTTACTCTCAACTAGAGCAAAAGTAGGTGGGTCCTGGAAAGCAGACATCTCCGTTCAGTGTTTGTACTTGAGCTTCTAACCTTCCAGCAAGAAGGTAGAGTTCCTTATAGTCCTTAAAGTTCTGAACAGACAGACATCCAGGAGGAAACTCTTTTTGTTGGGTTTTTGGGGGGAGGAAGAGAGGGGGCGCTGTTGTTGTTGTTGTTGTTGTTGTTGTTGTTGTTGTTGTTGTTTTTCAAGACAGGGTTTCTCTACATAGCTTTGCCTGTCCTGGAACTCACTCTGTAGACCAGGCTGACCTCAAACCCACAGAGATCCACCTGCCTCTACCTCCCTAGGTATAGGGATTAAACGCTTAAGCCACCACCACCAGGCTTGAGAACAGTTTTTCAAAGTTACTTTCTGTCCATTCCAGGTTGGAGGTGTACCCTCCCTTCCTGTTTTTCCTAACCGTGGGAGGTGTTTACCACCCGGTAAGTTTCTTCTGGGGCTGTTCATCCATTTAGACGTGGTTTCCTGAGCTATCCTGGGCACAGGGAGAAGGAAAGGAACACTGAATGAGGAGCCTTGGTGTCAACCAGCACATATTTAAAAGGATTTTATTTACTGACTTATTATGAGGTTTGCATTAAAGGAGACAGTATTTCATCTAGTTTTTTCAGACTGAGGAAAAGCCTGTTAGACACTGTTTAACTTTCACTAAGCCACAGAGCATGGAACTTTGAACCCTAGTCTATTTCTGAAAGGTTTGTATCCACAGGGGCTGGATTTTACTTTCCTCACTTGTCTTGTATGAACAAAACAGGCAGACGCCTGGATTATTCAGCCTTTCCTTTAATTGGGGTCATAAGTAAATTATTTGGTATGTTAGATAGTGGTGAGTACCCAGTAGCAAACTGTTGGGAGGCGGGACAGGCACATGGGGCTCAGAGATTATGAGTAGTGTGGCCAGGGCTCAGGGCTTTTACTGAGGTGACAGTTAAGCAAACTCATAAGAGGTGAGGAAGAAGGAACTGTAGGTCTGTAGCACCTGCCATCGAGAAGGCATGGAGTCATTAGTCACCTGAGGTTATGGCAGTGAACGGGACAGGTGGTCACCAGTACACTAAAGACAGCCCCAAAACATTGTCCCAGAATTGCTAGTAATTACACAGCACTATAGAAGAACGGCCTGGCGGAGACTAAGCTTAAACAGAGAGTAACTGGGGCTTTGTCGATCGCTGAACTTCATCCTCCCATGGATACTTCTCATCCAGAGTCAATTCAAGCAGAATTCTCTCTTAGCAGCCAGCACCACCCATAGCACTGCCAGATTGGAAAGGACTTGGGAAGGTCACGTGATCACCCTACCCCCAACCTTTGTTCCCTCTTACTCTGTCCGGCCAGTGGGGTTACTCAGGATGAAACAAAGGGACGGGTGTGTCACCCTTTTCCCTCTGAGTACACAAATCCAGAGGTTTGCTACACATTTTTCTCACCTTTTCTCATCGAGCTCCACCCCTACTGTGTGCAGGCTGCAGCACTGGCTGTATCCAGGCATTGTCACTGCAGACAGTGCAGCCCAGCAGCTGTTCAGTCAGTGTGGGACCCAGGGTCCCATTTCAGATATCAGTTTCCTCTTCTGACTCACCCTGGAACCCTGAGGCCTGCCTGCCCTTGACCTGAGCTCAGAATCAGTTCTCCCAATTGCCCTGAGCAGGAAGTTCCTTCCAGCTAAGGAAAGCTAGGACTCACCTCGAAGTTTGAGCATGCCACTGTAGACAACTACAGGTCTTCAACTTTCCTGACTGAAACCCCAGTGTTTCCTAACTCTGTGAGAAATACCTTACCAAATACATGAAATTACCATTGGCCAACACAAGTGTAGTCAGCTGCAGGCTTTAATTCTGTTTCTTCGATGCAAACACTGAACTGTCCTTTTATCTTAGCGCATAGCTTCTGGCCTGGGCCTGGCCTGGATTATTGGGCGAGTTCTTTATGCATATGGCTACTACACAGGAGGTAAGTACATGTTGACATCCGCCAAGGAAGTAACATTTTAGATTTATTTTCTTTAACATGTATTGTGTACTTGTGTGCATGGGCCCACAGAGGGCAGACAGAAGGTGTTACTCCCCTGGAGCTGCATTTACAGATGGTTGCAAGCTACCTAACATGGGTGCTGATGACTAAATTCTGGTCCTCTGCAAGAACAGCAAGTGTGCCTAACCGCTGAGCCATCTTTTCTGCCCCTAAAACAAATTTTATTTCTTTTTTATTTTTTATTTTATTTTATTTTATTTGAGACATGGTTTTTCTCTGTAGCCCTGGCTGCCCTGGAACTCACTCCATAGACCAGGCTGTCCTCGAACTCATAGAGATATGCCAGCCTCTACCTCAGGAATCACCGCCCATTCTGATTTCGAGGGCAGCCTGGTCTACAGAGTGAGTTCCAGGACAGCCAGGACTACACACACACAAAAAAAAAAAACCTGTCTCGAAAAAAACAAAACAAAAAAGAATCACCACCCAGCCAAATTTTAAATAGTATTTCTGTATTTTAACTCTTGGTTGGGATTTAAAAGTGGAAGAAGAGATAGAGCCAGAGAGATGGCTTGACTGTTCAGATGATTGACAGCTCTTCTGGAGGATCCAGGTTTGGTTCCCAGGACCCACATAGCAACAGTTCACAACAGTATATAACTTCAGCTCTAGGGGATCCATACAGGTGTTGTACAGGCTCATATGCAGACAAAATACCCATATTCATAAAATATAAAACTTAAAGTGAGGTAGTGGCTTAATAATTAATATGGAAGGTCTGTTCTTTTTCTTCTTACTACCCTTAGAAGGTAACAGACCTTTGAGCATTTTCCAAGTGCCAGTTGCTTGTCTGGGAACTTTACGTACGCTATGCAAGCTCACAGCAATTCCACATACAGCTAACAGCCTGTTTTACAGATGAGGAGAGACAGCCTTAGAAATATTAAGGGGCTAACCAGAGCTACCAGGAATCAAACCAAGGTGCTACACTGGCAGAACCTGACCACCGCTGGGGTAAATGGCCAGCAGAGAGGAAAAGGCTATGCGTCACTCCGGAGGCAAACGCTCCCAGTAGGCCGAAGACAGAGTTGAGTTACTTACAGAGCTCTCCATGGACTAGGCAATGCCATTGTAGAATTACTTTGCACATGGCTTCTAGCATACCAGTGACCCTAGGCTAGAGTTGGTCAACCTCCCAAGAACAGACAGTTGAATATACCACCTCAGATGCTAGAGCAGAATGGCTTGTGCATGTTCTGGTAACTTCTGCTGTCTTGTTTTTCAGACCCTAGCAAGCGGTACCGAGGAGCTGTGAGCTCTCTTGCCCTCTTTGCCTTGATGGGCACAACTGTGTGCTCTGCTTTCCAGCATCTCGGCTGGATTAGACCTGGCTTAGGCCATGGGTCCAAATCCTGCCACTGAGGAATAGGAGGCCTTTCAACTCTCACTCACCTTGAACGACTTACCCTTATCTCCAGTTCCACCATTTTTTAAATATAATAAAAACTTATCTGGCGTCAGCCTCGTACCTAAACCTCCTGACTACATCTCTTCCTGAGACTCTTGCTGAAATAAGGATGTCATCTGCCCATTAAGAGCAAAGCTGGGAGTGTCCCTCCTCATGTAGTCTGTGAAACTGAGGTAAAGTCTGATTATGGTGATGAGGGTGGGTTAAGAGCCTTAGCTCTGGTTCAAATGTAGCACTGCTTGATGCTAATAATTAACAGTATGGGTTTTAAAAAATCTATTGACAGCCGGGCAGTGGTGGCGCACGCCTTTAATCCCGGCGCTTGGGAGGCAGAGGCAGGCAGATTTCTGAGTTTGAGGCCAGCCTGGTCTACAGAGTGAGTTCCAGGACAGCCAGAGCTACACAGAGAAACCCTGTCTCGAAAAACAAAAACAAACAAACAAATTCTATTGAAGATTGTTTACATTGCTTAGAAAGTTAAGTAACGGGTTCAGTCAGACGAGCAGGTAAAGACATAAAGTCTGATGACCTGAGTTTATCTGACTCCAAGTTATCCTCTGACCTCTACATGTGCACTGTATGTTGCACACGTATGTAACACCCATACAAATAAACATAACTGTTTAAAGCTTTTTTTTTTTAAAGTTAAGCAATCGACACAGGTGCTGAAACTAGGGATGATTGTGATGTTAGAACTACTAACAGCCCATTTTATAGATGAGGAAACAGGCTTAGAAATGTCTGTGCCAGGGCTGCGAGATGGGTTAAGAGCACTAACTGCTCTTCCAGAGGACCCAGGTTCAATTCCCACCTTCCATATGGCAGCATGGCCGCTCACAACTGTCTGTAACTCCAGTTCCAGGGGATCTGACACCCTCACACAGACATACATGCATTCAAAAATCATCAACATACATAAAATAAAATTTTTAAAATGTCTATGCCAGTGTCTGATTAGGAACAAACAGGAAAGGCATTCAGAGAATGGTCTAAGCTGGCAAAATAAGATCATTGCTCCAGAAACTAAAGTTGGCTGTGAAGTATGAACAAGAACACAGTCTCTAGACCTTTGTCATCCAACAGGGCGGCCCCTAGCCATGAGTGGCTTTTAGATGGATAACATTTAAAACAAACCCACAAGTTCTTCATTTGTGCCAGCCACATTTCACATGCTCTATAGCTTCTGAGGATCAGAGCTAGGAGCTGGACAGAGGCCTAACTCTAAAACCCATGCATTTTCCATTGTACTGAACCGCTCAAGTGCTGAAGGGTGGCTTAGCCTCGCCGGATGACTGTGACACCCTTGGGAATTGGATCAGAATACATTCCTGGGTTGGGTCATGAGAATATGTCACCAGTGCATGGAAAAAAATAAAAATAAAGGAAATGGGCTTCCCCTCCCCACCCCACCCCCCAGCTAACATAAAGCTTTAAGTTTGCCTTCATTTTACCAGCAGTAGGTGTTCCCTTATGGAATGGGGGTGGAGAGGTAGGAAGTTTGGGGTTGGGACTAGAAAAGGCGACATCGGTAAACCTCTGCAGTAACTGGGTTTTATTCATGTTGTATAAAAAGTGCACCCTGGAGAACTACTTCCTCTCACTGCAGACTCAGAGAGGCAGGAGGAGTCAGTGCTGGTCTCTGGAGCATTGGCTTTCCTGTGACAGCAGTGAGCAGTGGTAGTAACCAGGTGGGAACAGCAGCTTGGAGTGACTTCCAGTGTTACAGTCCTTATGCAGTTCCCAGGCAGGCATGCCTCTAGGCCAGGGGTTCTCAACCTTCCTAATGCTGAAACCCTTTAATGTAGTTCCTTATGTATGGTGACCACCACCCCCAACTATAAGTTTTTCATTGCTACTTCATAACTGTAGTTTTGTTACTGTTACAAATCATGATGTAAATATCAGATATGGGCCGGACAGTGGTGGCGCACGCCTTTAATCCCAGCACTTGGGAGTCAGAGGCAGGCAGATTTCTAAGTTCGAGGCCAGCCTGGTCTACAGAGTAAACTCCAGGACAACCAGGACTACACAGAGAAACCCTGTCGCAAGAAAACAAAAACAAACAATAGATAGATAGATAGATAGATAGATAGATAGATAGATAGATAGATAGTCAGATATGCAGGATATCTGATGTACGACCCCGGTGGAAGGGTCGTTCAAACCCCGGGGGGGTCGCGACCCACATGTGGAGAACTCACAGCCATAACAGCCAGATAAAAAGTTCTTGGTCTTAAAGTTAAGATCTTGGTCTTAACGAGGATAGCTCTCTGGCAACCAGAAGCTGCTGTTTCTTGTCTCTGGGTCCTAACATTTTCCTTCTGTCTCAGTTCTGCCCTCTGCCTCTTGCTGTTTCTGCTTCACCACCTTCCTGCCCTGGCCTCCCTCAGACTGTAGCTGCTGCTTCCTCCATGTGACTAGCTGTACTCACATTACCAAAAGCGGGCCAGACCAGTGGGGAGACAGCTTTTATTAAGATAATGTGAATCAGGAGAGGCAACCAGAGTATCTCCCCACCTAACTAAAGTATGTCCAAAAGATTCTACAGCCTCCTAAAACATCACCAGTTGGGCACCAAGTTTCAAGCACATGAGCCATTAAAAGCCTAATAGTAAGGATATCGGAAACACTTATACACAATTACTGAGGATCCATGATCACGTGCGCACAGTAGGAGGCGCTCAAGACCAGAAGTTGGGCTCAAGGATCCCACAAGGTGTGGTAGGAAGCTTGGGCGCCACCTACTGGTGTAACCTAGGAAACGTCAGCGACCAGGTTATCGACTACCTTGTGCAGCTTCCTGAGTTTGGATAACTTCCCCTTTACATTCTTAAGATGCTGTCCAACCTAATCACAAAGACCAGTCTTAGGCCAGAGAGCTCAGCCTGTAGAAGCATTTACCACCAAGCCTGACTGCCGGAGTTCGATTCCCTTAACTCAAATAATAGAAGGCGAAAACCCACTTCTTTGAGTGGACCCCTGACCTCCACACTCCAGCCCACACACCAAGTAAATACATAAATGGACAGTCTTATCTGTTCCGTCCCTCTTAAACATCCCAGTAGAATTTTCTGACGTGACAGAAACATACTCTGTACTCTCCAATAAAGTAACCAGCTGCTGTGTTCAGATACTGAGGATCTGAGATGTAGCTACGGCAACTCAGACGCTTAGTGTTTATTTAACTGTAATTACGTACAAGTACTCAGCGCAGTTCTCAGCCCAGCTGCCTCCTGGATTCACCTGAGAACCTTTTCCAGACCACTTACATTAGCATCTCGGTATTTCCAAAGTTCAATAGGCAGCTCTGATGAAGAGCCAAACTTGAGAACCCTCTCTCTCAAAGCACTGCCTGGCAAACCACCGTGTCAGCCTCATCTGAGGATCTTACTAAGATGCAGACTGACTGACAGGTTTGAGATGGGTTCCGTCTGGTTCTCTACCAGCCACGTGCTGCGGCTCCCTGGGCCACACTGCCTGCTTGAACACTCAACACTTTGGGCCCGGAGACACGGCAGTTCTTGCTTTCAGTTTGTGTTCTAGTTAAGGAAGGATAGTTTGCAGGGAAACAGTTACAGTGACAATGGATGTAACAGGGATGGAGGCTGCGGTGTGTGATGGGTACCTACCTTCGAACAGAGTTTTAACTTGTGGTGTAAGGAGCCTGTAGGTGAAGAGTGGGAAACGTGGTCTAAAGTTAAGAGGGAACATCCTGGCAGAGAACATGGGGAGTAACACAAGCACATCCCACATCCTGACAGTGTGGCTGAAGCACACAGGCTGCCTCCTAATTGCAGTTAAAAGCTGCAGCGGGGCCTAAGCAAAAGTACGCGGTAGTCTCACTGACTGTTTAATTGCTTTGTCAACTCCCTCCAACCTTGAAAAAGAAGACAAAAATGGGCCTTTATGTGTAAAGGAAAACAAAGACTCATAAATATTTCAGGACAAGTAACACTAAGGCAGGCCACTTTCATCGTTCTGGTGCTTAAGGCCATAACTCACCAAGAACAAGAGATCCAATTCTTTATCTCTAAATGTCACCTTCTCTGTGCTTAACTGGTCCCCAGAAGGAGCACTGGGCTGTGCTTAACTGCAGCCGTCAGCAGTTACAAGGTCTGCCCACAACAGGGAAGGGCAGGACACAAGAGGTTATGCTTGTAGGATTCACCTCCCCCTGCCTAGTGCTTTTTCCTCTGTCCTGTTCAGACTTAAAAGATGAGATTCAAATTAAGACAGCAAAAAGATTAGCGGTGTGATAGGTTTTAATTCCCGGCCACAGTACACACAAGTAACTCCTATATTCTAAAGGTTCTCTTCGGTTCTAAGACCACAGGCTGTACTGTAGAGAACAGGTAAGTGTCTGCTGTGGAGCAACAGGTTGAGTGTTTACTGAGGCAAGTCAGTGTCTGCACAAGACTTATCTGCACAAGATCTGACTCCATCAACTGTCTCTCTAGCCAGGTTGTCAGGTTTCTCAATAAAATGACAGAAAAACACAGCATTTGAGAAAGATTTTATTATTGTGCATAATATGATACGGGGGAGGAGTTACCACCTTGATGTGGGTTCTGGAGATAAAACCGAGGTAATCATTGGGCTTACGTGCTCAGACCTTACCCACTGAGCTGATCTGCTGGTCAAGAAGAGCATAGCTTTTTAAATGCCAATGAATCCATTTTCCACAAGTATTACGCCTTTACCATCTCCGAATAACAGCTTTTTAGATTTTATTATTTATTTTTGGCTTCTCAAGACAAGGTTTCTCTGTGTAGCCCTGGACTGTAACTCACTCTGTAGGCCAGGTTGGCCGTGAACTCGGATATCCACCTGCCTCTGCCTCCAGAGTGCTGGGATTAAAGGCTTGCGCCACCACCGCCCAGCTCCAAATAAAAGCGTTAAGGATTTGATTTTTAGTTGTCAATGAACAAAGAATGTGTGTCTACTGATTCACCAGGAACCCAGGAAGGAGGGCCTTCTTTAAAGCAAACTAGAAAGCTGCCATTGTTGGTGGGACAAATGTGTAGGAGCAGAGCTGTGGCCCTCACATGTCTGAACAGTGCGTGGCTGGGGTACTTGCTGGAACAACAGGTCCCCCGGGTACCATCTGAAAGGCACGTGTGCACATTTCCAATTGGGAAGGTGACTGCAAGACAGAGGACAATACTGACCCATTAGCACACTAATGACCCAAAGCCTGGATGGAAGAAGCTATTCAGTTACACTGCCTGTCAAGGCAGTCAACTCATTCCACGGTGAGGTGAACGACGACATCACTGGTTTTCAAAAGGCCGACTCCACGTCTCCCATCTCCACACACACTGTCTTCAGCTGTGAATAGTACTCAATCGTCACACGGCCATTCTCTCTGCCAAATCCTGAAAAGACACATGGGGTCAGAGTGGGCTGGTCACTACAGTGGTCTGAAGTCAGTGTTTCAAAGACAGGCTCTGCTGGTCAGGGTGGGGACCAAGTCCTCAGAGCAGGTACTTCTGTGGAGCTGGGCCAGCCACTGTTAGCACACTTACCAGCAGAGTACCTGTTTCAGGTGCCTGCTACTCTGCATAAACATCTGAAAAATGTTCAGTCTTTTGAAGGAGGCGTGTTAAAGGCTCAGTTGAAAGACCGCTTGCCTACCAAGCACAAAGCCCTGGGTTCAGTCCCAGCACCATTAGCCTGGGCATAGTCTCACACACCTATAATCCTAGCACGTCACACAGCTGAGGCAGAAGGAACTCTGCTCCACTATAAATGAGTTCAAGGCTAACCCTGGATACACGAGACTGTTCTCTGTCCTCCCCACCCCAGGCCCCACAAAAACCAAGTAGCACATTGAAAGCAGCCTTGACACCAATCGACCTGACAGCCCTGAAAAGCAGTGTCCGTTAAACTTGAGTGTGTAACAGCATTTATTAACCTCTAGCATGCGCAAAGAGCAGACTTTCAGTTCCTTCAAAGTCCCATGCTGGGACTTTATGCTGTGCCCAAGCCCACGCTGGCCAAGCATATAAGGCCAGGCCCTCTGCAGACCTAGCCATTTCTCTCTCTTATCATACACTGTTATCCTACTCAAAAGGAATGAAAACTGGCCTGGAGCTGGGGGGCCCTAAAGCCCACACCCTACATTAAAAGCCACTGATAAAAGGCACCGTGACTAGTAGGATGCCATTAGGGATCACAAGATTAACACTAAGTCTGAGAAAAGACTATCCATGCCTGCCACTGAATCACTCTAATATTAAGGTGGCCAAAGACTATGGGTTGGACTCTCAAAACTGTGTTCTAATCAATTTTTAGTCTAAATGAAAAGAAGTATGAGAAATGAACAAATACAGGTACTGAAGTACAGAGGAAAAAACTCAAAGCAATAGCTATATCTCTCTGCCTCAAACCCCGACACACCAGCCCACACATCTGTGGTGACATAAATCAATGGGCAGTAGCTTAGGGGACCATTTTGGTGCCATCTAGAACAAAGAATTGTGTTTAATATCAAATATGGGCCCAAAAGAGAAAACCATTAATACAAGCTTTCTGGAGTCTGACTTTAGAGACACCTAAGGCCTACTGATGGGCATGCCTGATGTGGAAGCCCTAGAGGACTGGTTAATGTTCAGAGCCAGAAAAAGGAACACTGCCCACAAGACACCCGAGATGTGCTCAGAAGTTCACATGCCACAATACACAAGAGCTGTCTGGCGGTGCCTGGCCTGCACCCCAGTGAGGCCGGGGAGGACTGAGTGCCAGGCCATAGTCAGGAACGCTGGTGAGCTGGGACTGGCTAGGAATGCATCCCTACAAATCTGGTTTGTCTGTGCTTCCCCTCTGTCTCACCTGACTTCTTGTAGCCACCAAAGGGCAACTCCACCGGGCTGACATTGTAATTGTTAATGTAGCACGTTCCAGCCTGCAGCTCAGCTGCCACCCTGTGCGCCCTCTGGATGTCCCTGTTAGGGAAAAGATAGTATTGGTTATTAACAAATCTCCCCAGGAAACCTCAGAGTATGATCTCTGAGGACCTGAAATCCTGGCAAACTGCTGTTCCTTCCAACTGTTTAAAGCGCTTTCAGACAGACCCAGGTTTAAGAATCTGTAAACTAGGAGGCAGCAAGGGCACCACTGAACAGTGGTGTGGGAACAACTACACAACCTCACACACAGGGATAAAGGTGGAGCCCCTTACACTGTACATATGCATTCACTCACAGAACACGGACAGCAGAACTCTAAAACTTCTAAGGCAGAAATATGTCTCTATGATCCTGAGCTAGACAAAGCCTTCTTAAGTATAAATAGCCAAAAGCAAAAAAAAAAAAAAAAAAAAAAATCACAGAAATGCAAACCAAAACCACAATGGAATATCCCCACCAGGATGGCTCGGACAGAAGCAAAGTAACAAGGGCTGTTACAGGTATGGAGAAATTAGAGTCTTTTATTAGTGTGTGGAGGGGTGTATACACACACACATTGCACATACACACTGCACACGTGTCGTGGTCAAAGGACAAGTCTGAGTCAGCTCAAGGCCCACCTGCGCTGCAGAGATGTCATGGCTGGTGTTGGCAACTTAAGAGAACTTAACTCAAAGTAAGAAGTTTTTTAAAAAAAAAAGGTCTGGTGATACTGAAGACAGACAGCTCAATGTAGGATGCTTATTTCCTATGTGCAAGGCCCTTGGCTTAACCGTCAGTACCCTCCCCCAACACATACACACAAAGGGCACTCTGTCCCCAAATCAGAAAAGCAGAGTGCCGGATGCAGCCTTGACATCTTCTAAAGGGTTGGGGTGTAGCTCAGTTTGATCCTCAGCACCAGACAACAAACAGAAGCAAACAGAGATGCTGGTGGCTCTAATGAGAGCAAAGTGGGGAGGAATGAGAAGGATTACATACATACTCAAGAAGACACACAACACCCTCCCCTCAAGATGCTGCGGACATCCTGAGCCACGTACCTGGTAAAGACGCCAGCTGCTAGTCCAAAAGTGGTGTCGTTGGCCCTCTCCAGAACCTCGGCTTCAGTTTCAAATGTTAAAATGGACATAACTGGTCCGAAGATCTCTTCTTTTACACACGTCATGTCATCTCTGCAGTTAGCTGCAACATTCACAACAAAACCAGACAGTGAGGGGACCATAGTCTCACAGACCCAAAACACAGTATCTGTAGTTACAGTGAGACACATAGTGTTAGAGGGAAAAATTGCCACTGTGGTATCAATCAGATCTTCCTTCTGCATGGCAATTTGGTTAATACATATTAGAGGGTCATCCTCTGTGATTCTTTTTTTTTTTTTTTTTTTTTTTTTTTTTTTTTTGGTTTTTCGAGACAGGGTTTCTCTGTGTAGCCCTGGCTGTCCTGGAACTCACTCTGTACACCAGGCTGGCCTCGAACTCAGAAATCCACCTGCCTCTGCCTCCCAAGTGCTGGGATTAAAGGCATGCACCACCACTGCCCGGCATCCTCTGTGATTCTAAAACCGACTTTTTAGAATTCCTAAGGAAGTCTCCAGTGAGGTAAACAGACTCACTTACAGAGATCTTCACTCCGGTATTACCTATAATGAAGAAAGCAGAGGCAACAGTCGAACACCCAAAGAGCAGGAAATGATCACACAGACCAGGCACACCCTAACGAGCAACTTTTATAAAGCTTCTCAGAGCCGTGCTTTTGAACAGTAAGATGTTCATAAAATACTCACTGAAAATGACTCAAACATACATTAACCAGACTTAAAATGTTAAAATGTTATATAGTTTTTTTTATTCAGTTTGTCACATTTTTAAAATGATTCTCTCATGCAATTACAAGTAGAAACAATGCTATAAAAGCTGCAGGGCTGGAGAGGTGGTTCAGTGGTTCAGAAGGTACACTGCCCTTGCACAAGACACAAGTCTGTCTCCCAGCACCCACATCAGGCAGCTGGAAACCACCTGTAAGTCCAGCTCCAGGGAATCCAATGCCCTCCTCTAGCCTGCCAGGTCCTGTACCTCTTATGCATGCAAAGACGTATGCAAGACACAGACACACACACACACAATTGTTTTTTAGAAAGAAAATGCAAGAACAGTAAACAGGAAATAGGAGCAACCCAACCCAGAGTGGAAGAAGGCGGAGGGTTCCGTAAGGGATTCCCTCTGCTCAAGCCAGGCGGAGGGTTCCGTAAGGGATTCCCTCTGCTCAAGCCGTTAGAGCCGGTTCCTCCTCCCCTGCAGGAGCTCTTCCAGCGGCTGCCACTTCGGAGTGCCTAACCATGGCCGAATATTCCTATGCAAAGTCCACCAAACTTGTGCTCAAAGGCACTAAAGCCAAGAGTAAAAAGAAAAAGAGCAAAGAAAAGAAGAGAAAACGAGAAGAAGATGAGGAGACCCAACTTGATGTTGTGGGAATCTGGTGGACTGTATCCAACTTTGGGGAGATTTCAGGAACTATTGCCATTGAAATGGATAAGGGAGCCTATATCCATGCGCTGGACAATGGACTGTTTACACTAGGAGCTCTACAGAGAAGTTGATGAAGGCCCCAGGCCTCCAGAGCAGTTTACTGCTGTCAAATTGTCTGATTCCAGAATTGCCCTGAAGTCTGGCTATGGAAAGTGTCTTGGTATAAATTCAGATGGTCTCGTTGTTGGACGTTCGGATGCAATTGGGCCCAGAGAACAATGGGAACCAGTGTTTCAAGATGGGAAGATGGCTTTACTGGCCTCAGATAGCTGCTTTATTAGATGTAATGAAGCAGGCGATATAGAAGCAAAGAGTAAAAGAGCAGGGGAAGAAGAAATGATAAAGATCAGATCCTGTGCAGAAAGAGAAACCAAGAAAAAGGATGACATCCCACAAGAAGACAAGGGAAGTGTGAAGCAGTGTGAGATCAACTATGTAAAGAAATTTCAGAGCTTCCAAGACCACAAACTCAAAATAAGGAAAGAAGATAGTAAAATACTTAAAAAGGCTCGGAAAGATGGATTTTTACACGAGACGCTTCTAGACAGGAGAGCCAAATTGAAAGCTGACCGATACTGCAAGTGACATGAACATTATGTATTGCTTTTGGGTCTTTTTTTTTTTTTTCTGTTTATTTTTTTTCTTTTTTTTTTCTGAATAAATATATTCTGAAAAAAAAGAAAGAAAGAAAATGCAATATAAAAACAAAATTTAAAAATAAAGGAAGGTATATTTGCTTTGTAAAACCTGTCCTTAGTGATCCTATAAGCAACTCACTCCCTAAAATGATTTAATTCATGCTTGACATTTGTGTTCTGTGCTTAGAACTCAGAGAAGGGGCAGAACTGAGTCCCTGTGAGTCTCCGAGGGAGAGCATGCACCCGTGCCATCTCAGCAACGCTGCACAGGAAGTTTTGAGGTGGCCACACGTGTATGGGACATGGAGCTGGAAAAGGAGCTTTGGTGTACTGTTAGAAACACTGGCTCATTGTAAAGTCTAAAAAACATTGTAAAATCTAAAAAGTCTGAAATCTTAGAGACAGATTCGCAAGCCAGTCCTAACCTGTCATGGGAAAGGTCAACAATGGGTCTGTGGCAATGCACATCTCGAGGCCCAAGGCTCTAAGAATGACAGAAGTCTAGGGCAGGGACCAGAAACCTGTCTTAACGGGTTTTCTAAGTCTATTTGTGGATTTACAACAATGACAGTTCAAAAATCTCTTCAGAACTGGGAGGAGTGGAGGGAGGGGAGGCTGTGGTCGGAATGTAAGAGAATAAATTTTTAAAATGAGAAAAAGTCTCCCTAGAGGCGGGTTAGATATGCAAGTGAGACACTACACAGCACACTGTGGCAGTGCACTTGAGAGACACCAGTGCCTCGAGGGTAAATGATATTTAGATTGTGCTTACAAATAGCTGGTTGTGTTCTAAGTCTTTGAAAACTAATAATCCACATATAAGTTTCATTTAATTACTCAAGACAATCACCCAACCATCTCTGAAAATATTTTATCAGCTTACACCGCTAGTAACACAAATGGCTCTGTGGGCAGTGGGCTTCACACTGGAGAGTGGAAGGAACAGGTGTTATAAAGTGACAGTGACACGTGACAACAGGAAGCATGCCTGTCTGAAACAGGCCATCCTGAAATCTTAAGGACAGACTCGCAAGCCAGTCCTAACCTGTCTGTCATGGGAAAGGTCAACAATGGGTCTGTGGCAATGCACATCTCGAGGCCCAAGGCTCTAAGAATGACAGAAGTCTAGGGCAGGGACCAGAAACCTGTCTTAACAGGTTTTCTAAGTCACATATATGTTAGGACACAAGGCAGCCTCCAGCGTTGCAAGAATAAAGGGTTAGCTCCCTTTTCTGTGCCTAGCTTCACAATCTGCATAGTCTAACTGATCCTAGCACACAGAGAACTCTATTAATATGTTCTCCGTTCCTGCTTCTCCTGCACACATTCGTACCTGCTTGTCAACAGATCTGGAGTAATATATCGCATACTTTATTGTCTAACCCATATCTTTCACTAACAACTTAAAAACCTTCCCTACGTGTTAACTCGTTCAGTTACAACTAGCCTGGCCCATGGTCCGGGTGTTAGGCTCACAGTTTTCCAACATCAGTGGCTATACCTTTAGGCTAAACTGCACCAAGTGTTGGAAGGCAACACCACTAGCACCAGGGCAACGGCTGGAACCAGCAGAGGGTTTGAGCAGGATGCCTACGTATACCTGACTGTGCAAAGCCCAATTTTAAGAGTGAAAAGATGTACTAAAACTTACCAAAATTACATCTGATAAATTGGTTTTGTTATACTGATACATTATAATTCAAAGGAAAAGCATGTTTTACATTACCGATGACGTCATTACCCTATTTTTTTTTTAATCAAACATGTATTTCTGAGTTTGTGCTTTTCTTTTTGTTTTTAAGCTTGTTCCCAGAACAGGTGTCTCCAGCAAACCAATAAATATAGCTCCCCTTGGTGGAGGGGCACCTGGGGGCTTCAAGAGTAACTCAGTATTTCATAAGCCTAGATAGTGGGGCCATTCAACTTGCCAACCCTTACTCTATGCCATTACGCATGTTATAAATATTCATTTGTAGCTACTAGCCATTTAAAAGTGAACAAGACATACTTAAAATGCACGGTGTCATGTAATATCCATCTTTTAATTTAGGATCCTCTGGGACGTACAGCTCGCCGCCACACAGCACAGTAGCACCCTAAGAGAAAGAGAAAGGGCAGGCATCTGAACACACAATCCATGTATAATCCCAAAAGGCAAAACGTAGCCCGAGCTAATACACGCACATTTACCCTCCCAAAGCAGAACACTCAGGGACAGCAACCACCAAGTCAGTGTAGGAAGGGGACAGGATAAGGAGTCAGGACTAACCCTCCCTGCCCTTCCCAGCTCCTGTCATTTCTCACCTGTTCCTTTGCCGACTTGACAAACCCAAGGACCCGTTCCAGATGCGGGGCATTGATGAGTGGGCCCATCCTTGTATCTTCCAGAAGTGGGTCTCCAAGTTTTATCTTCTGAGTCTGCTTCACAACCTCTTTTGTAAATGTATCAGCAATTTCCTTTTGCACAAAGACTCTAGTGCCATTACAGCAGACCTAAAGGAGACATAAATTTGTATATGAGATGAAAAAAAAAAAAAAAAACAGAGACAAAACATCTAACAACCTCAAAGGAATTATGGCACATTTTTTAAAATGTTTTATTTTATGTATACTGATGTTTTGCCTGCATTATGTCTGTGCACCACATGTGTGTCTGGCCTGTGGAGGCCAGAAGAGGGCACTAGATTCCTGGGACCTACAGTTGCTGATGACTGTGAGCTGCCATGTGGGTGCTAGGACTTGAACCTGGGTCCTCTGCAAAAGTAGTCAGTGCTCTTAACTGCTGGGTCATCTCTCCAGCCCCATAACACATTTTTTTAAAGAATATATTTCATTTCTAAAAAAGCTGCCCACAGAGGCTGGAGAGATGGCTCAGTGGGTAAGAACACTGGCTGTTCCTCCAGGGAACCAGGTTCAATTCCAAGCACCCACATGGCAGCTCACAACGGCCTATAACTCCGTTCCAGGGGATCTGACACCCTCTCACACACATACATGCAGGCAAAACACCAATGCACATAAAATAAAAATATATTATTTTAAAAAAACTGCCCATAGTAATTACGAAAGGCCATACGTGTGATTGTTGATTGTTGGGAGCCGACTTTAAGCAGAAAGCGGCTAGAAAGCAGCTATCAACTTTGCAGCCATCTTGAACCATATATCCTGATAGAGACTTGTTTTTCAACAGCCTACAACAGCTGAAGCACACTCTGACAAACATCTTGTTTATCCCACATAGCTTGTTTTACTGTTTAGTGACCCCAGCTGCATGGGGCACATGGTAAAATGTCTTCACCTGTGTTCTCCTGCTTGTGCTTATAAATACCCAGGATTTCCTTGTAAGAGTGTCAATATAGTCAATAGGAGGTCAATAGGAGGTGTGAATATAGTCTATGGGAGACAGTAAACAAGACTTGACTACAGACCCTCTGGCTTGTCTCTATTCTTCACGTCTCTTCCCCTTCTTCCCCCCACTCTCTCTCTTGCTAGACCCTGACCTGTGGAACAGAGTGGGCCGTTACAGTTTGGCGCCCAACTTGGGGCCGATCGGGTCTCAACATTTTGGCCACCCAAAGTGGGGCAGCTTGGCCCTCAACATTTTTGGCCCCCCAGCGTGAAGCTGAGAGGGCCGCAACAGTTGATACACATTCTACATGCATGATCTGCCCTTTAACATAAAGGTTAGTTCTTACTCTGCTTAACTTTTCTGAAGACCTTCAATGGGGCACAGGACCAGAGCCTCACTTATTTCTGCACTAGCAGCTGCTCACTCTGGCTGTTTCTAAAGCAAGGGCTGAAAGGAAAATGAGGCTAGCAGCTGTGGTCTGCAACCCAATTTTTAAAATGGAGCATTTGAATCTAGGCAGTGGTGACACCTTTAATCCCGGAGCTTGGAAGGCAGAGGCAGGTCATAGAGTTCCAGAACAGCCAGGCTACCCAAAAAAACCTTCTTGGGGTTGTGGGGGGGTGGAGAGCACAAAAACATTTTAGTCATTATCCTACCTCTAAAACTGTAAATAACCACTAGTCATTCTCACGGGAATGAGCATGAATGCTATTCAAATACCACACAAGCATACAGAACAGAGAGCAAAGTCACAGAAATAGATCCCTATTAATTAAATGGTAAAATTACACATAAAGAGTGGTGCTTCTACCCTGCTTGCCGCTGTGAAAGAAAGTAGAGGACATCAGAACTATACAAATACCACTGTGTTCAAAGAGCAGCACAGAAAAGGAGAAGCCAACATCAATGATACTGTCTCAGAATAGGAATGGGGGAGGGGAACGGGAGAAGAGTGGAGTCTTACAGCCCTGGGAACAGGGGAGGAGGGATGGGGACCTACAGCCCTGGGTGGGCTCTTTAAAAATGTTTGACACTTGGCTCTATGATCATGTTTTGCCCGATCAAAATAGATTTTAAAAGTCTTTAAAGGACAGAGGAAGAGACACCTCGAATGACATACAAACAGAAACCACTGGACCTGCTATTCTCAGTGAGCGTCAGAATCAGACTGAAAGCAAGCGAGGCTAGAATACACCCAGTACCTTTTGAACATAGTATTCATCCAGGCTAAAGACAAAAGGAACTATAAAATACCTAAAACCTTTTAATTTGGCTTACTTTTCACAATACTATTCTAGGACCAGGGGATTCAACACACTGTGGATAAGAAAAGCTAAATCTGTCACTATCAGAAAATGACTTAAAGTAACTGAATGAATTTGTGCTTATTAATATAGATACAATAAAAAAAAAAAAAAAAAAAAAAAAAAAAAAAAAAAAAGGCCAGGTGCTGGTGGCACACACCTTTAATCCCAGCACTTGAGAAGCAGAGGAAGGCGGATCTCTGAGTTTGAGGCCAGCCTGGTCTACAGAGCAGCTCTGGGGCAGCCAAAATGTATGTGTGTATGGGGGGGTGGGGTGCGGGGAGAGAGGGGGAGCTACACAGAGAAACCCTATCTTGAGGGGGTGGGGAAGGTGTGTGCAGCTCTGTGTCTGCACACACACAGTCATGCATTCCCTAGCCCCTGCCTAGGAGCAGCATCAACACCTCAGGGGCAGTCAAGAGCCGGCACTGACGTCCGGGTTGCTCTTTCCCTTGGGTTAAACTCAGGATCTCACAAGTGCCCGGTAAGCATTTATTCTACCACTGAGCTACAGCCCCCCAGCCAAGAGCTTGGTTTCTAAGTAACACTTACCACTCATTGAAAACAGGGCTGCCTAGACAAATGGCTAATTCCAGAATTCAGCTGGAAAAAGAATGAAATGGGTCTACAATACCTTAATATGCCAGAAATCAAAGAAGCTTCAGGTCAGAGGGAGGAAAAACCTGGCATGATTCCACATGCCTGTACTCCCAGCCCTCGGGAAACTAGGGATTCAAGGACAGCCTGGGCTACTCAGAGGGACTTTGACTCAAAATATCAACACTCATAATGCAAACAATGCCAACTACTCCAATTCCTTCAGACTGACCCACTATTTAGCATTCTATATGTTTCAGATTACCATAGTGTACCATATAAACACGTATGGTTCAGAGCAACAATAACCAGGGCTGGAGAGATGACTCACTTGCTTTTGCAGAGGACCCATGTTGAGTTCCCAGCACCCACAGGGTGGCTGCCTCACAACCAACTATAACCCCAATTCCAGGGGACCAAATGCCCTCTTCTGATCTCTAGGGACACCCGGTATACATGGGGTACAGATACATATACTCAGGCAAAACATTCACATGCACAAAATGAAATCAAATAAGTCTAAGGAATTTTTTTAAAAAGAAGTGGCAACTGAGCAGAGGGGGGGAAACAAGCAAAACACTAACTCTACTTCCTCATCACTGATGGAGCCTTTGGTTTCTTATGGGTTTGGTTTTTTAGGGTTTTGTGTGTGGTGTTATGGCTCTTGTCTCAGATAATACGGTAGGCAAGTGCTCTGCCACTCTACTACCTTAGTCCCTTCAACTGGATCTTGTCCCAAAAAAAAAAAAAATGAAAATTATTTTCAATTACTAAGGTATTGGTCAAATAAGCAGTCATTTTTTGGTAAGGGTTACAGATGGAAAAACAGTAAAAATCTGGCTACACTGGAGCATTTCATAGTTACAGATCTTGTGCCTTCAAATACTGTAAACACTACAGGAAAAGTTAGCGCTTACCTATTATGTGTGTAAGCAGATCAAGAGAAGGATAAACAGAGTGGCTTTTGCCATGGTTCTCAACCTGTGGGTCATGACCCATTTGGCAAAGCTCTGTCTCAAAAACTATTCACATTATAAGTCATAACAGTAGCAAGATTGCAGTTACGAGGTCACAACAGAAATAACTTTATGGTTGCGGGTCACCACCACGAGGCACTGTGTTCAAGGCTTAAAACGTGAGGAAGGTTGAGAACCAATGAATTACAGTGATCTGGTTCAAGGATCCACAGGAAGCTTTGTACTATTTGCTCAACTATCCTACAGTTCTCAAAGTGTGTCCAGAATGCCGAGTGTGCTGCTGGTTGGAGAGGAGGGGAGCCTCCTTCCCGGCCCCTTCGGGAAGAGTGCATACCTGTCCTTGTGTAAGGAAATTGGCCATCAGGGCCCCCTTCACAGCATTCTCCATATTACAGTCTGAGAAGATGATGAGAGGAGATTTGCCCCCAAGTTCCAAAGTGATGGGTTTGACTCCTTTAGCAGACATCTCCATGATCTACAGAACAAAGCAAGGCATTCGGAATCCCGTTAGCGAACCTTAGCCTGTAGCGGGGTCAACTCAACCTGACCCCACCCGGCCACCTTGATCTGACAGAGCCCTTCATTCTTTGGCAAGCGCTTATGAGAATTTACAGAACTTCACTTCAAACCCTGAAACAGGAGCTCATTTAAAACGTACTGGCGATTCACGGGACTCTCACCGCCAGGAATTCTTTTTTGAATTTTTGTGTTTAGGGCTGTTTAAAACTTGGAACATAAATTCTGGTCAAAGTAATGAATCTGAAACAACGTGATAAAATAGTCTGTCTTCTATATGATTTAGTTAAGTCACCAGACAAGAGAAGTGCCAGGCCAGCCTAGGCCGCAATCTCTCAAACATATCATCTCTTTAGGCAGGAAGGAGACTTTCTACCCCATGTGGCCCACCGTAGACCACCCACACGTGCTCTTCTTCTCCCTCATACTTGCACAGGAAACTTTAGACCAGAGAATTTTCCGGGCTCATTCCCAATACAAACTAGGAAATCCAAAATATGCAAACTACAGTGGGCAGGGTCAGTTTTGCAAGAGCTAGCCATTTGTTAAATAAAAGTGGTTTCCTCTGCACCTTCATGCCAGTGGGCACACTTCCAGTGAAGGAGATTTTGGCCACATCACGATGCTGACACAGAAACTGGCCTGTGGCAGCCCCACCTTGCACCACGTTGAAGAGCCCAGGAGGCACACCAGCCTTGGTGTAAATCTCAGCCAGGAGCAGTGCGGACACGGGCGTGAAGGGAGAAGGCTTGAAGACCATGGCATTACCTGTGGAAAGCCAAATGCTCCTCTTAGACAAGAATCGACTATTCCAGCCTGTTCCCGTTCTTCCAAATTCACCATTATTAATAATAGAAATGTCTCGGATAAGAGTGACAGCTCAGCAATTAAGAGCACTTGCTGCTCTCTTATATTTTTGGTTGCGAGCCTAGGCTTTAACGGCTGAGCCATCTCTCCAGCCCTCTTGCTGCTCTCATGGATGATCTGGGATCAGTTTCCAGCACATGAAGGTACCAGTAGTCTGCATTGTATACATATATACATGCAGGCAAAATACTCATATACACATACATACAAAAGACACTAATAAATCTGAAATTAATTAGCTTTTTTAAAAGGACATATCTTGTTTCCCTGTCACGTATCAAGGTCTCAGCACAAGTATTATCCCATTTAAAGCTTGCAACTTCAGTGTAAAGAAGGAATAACCAGTCTCATTTTATAAAAGTTAAAGACCAGAAACTTTCATTTCCTTTAATTCCAACACTAGAGAGGCTGACTCAAAAGGACAGCCTAGACTACACTGCAGATCTTAGTCAGAGATAAACTAGACAGATGCAAAATAGAGACATTTAAGACAGGACCTGTGACCTCAACCTTAAATTCCTTCAAGGGTGAGGCAGAGAAGGGACAGGCCCAGAGCCTCTGAGATCTGACTGCCTCAGAGCAAGCACATCAGAAAGAAATGCAGGTCTGCTGGGACAAGTCGAGGCGGAGGGCTCTCTGTGGAGGAGGCACTCATTCTTACCACATGCCAAAGCCGGAGCAGACTTCCAACAGGCAATCTGGAAGGGGTAGTTCCACGCTCCTATTCCCACACACACCCCGAGTGGTTCTCTTCGCGTGTAGCCAAAGGACCCTCCTGGGAGCTGGATGTGCTCTCCTAGAGGTAAAACAGAATGAGGAATGATGCATGTCTATGCTTCCCACAATTTCACTAGCCCAAGTTCATTCCCGTTCATTTAATTCTCTAACAATCTCCATGGGGGCGGAAGAAATGGCTCAGCAGGTAAGAGGACCCAGGGTAATGGCTGCTCTTCCAGAGGACCCAACTTCAGTTCCCAACACCCACATAGTGACTTGAAAGCATCTGTAATTCCAGGGGATCCTACACCCTCTTTTGGCCCCCACAGATACTAGGCACGCAAGTGGTACACAACACGCATGCAGGCACAATAGCCACACACATATAATTTTAAAAATTAAAGTAAGCCAGTCATGGTGGTGCATGCCTTTATTCCCATCACTGGAAAGGCAGAGGCAGGTGGGTTTCTGTGAGTTCAAGGCCTATATAGCAAGGCCCAGGCAAGCAGAGGCTTCATAGCAAAACCTTGTTTCAAAAATAAATTAAAAAACAAAACAAACAAAAAAAAAAAACACTTAAAAACAAATAAAACTATCCCCTGAGCTCTAGTGCATAACTTAGGTAAGACAACATGGAAACAAGGGGCCAACTCAACAGCAGAGGAAGTCTAAGGGCCCTAAAACCCCGAACTGTTTCCCTACCACATATGGCTCCAGTGGGCCCTACCAACCATTCAATATGAACTGCTACGAGCATTTAGTTTTTTTTAAAGATATGTTTCATTTAGCTCAGGCTCGCCTCAAACTCACTATGTAGTTGAGGCTGCCCTTAACCTTCTGATCCTCCTGCCTCTACCTCCTAGGTACTAGCCTTACAGGTAGTCAGCACCTCACTGAAGAATATGCAATATTTGGAACTGGACCCAGGGATCCATGCACATCAGGCAAGCAGTCAATCAATTAAGCTACATTCCTGGCCCAGCAGTGAACTTGACAACAATGATATGCACAGCATGGACTCTTACAAACTAGTGTCTCTGTGTGGTCTCAGGTTCAATGCTGGGTGCTTTTCACATACTATCTCACTGAATCCTTAAAACCCAAGGAATTAGGTGGTATCACCTCTACCTTATCTAAGACCCATAAAGTAACTTTTAAGCCACCCAAAAGGTGACAATGAACTTATGACTTTGCCCTTCCCCACTAGGCCCTGCTCTTCAGCCCTCTTGTCACCTGAGGCTAGGCCAGGGCTTACCTGCCATGGATGCAGCCAGCCCTGCATAGTATTCCAGGCACTGCCAGCAAGTGTCAACATCCAGGCGGGCCTCAAATACAGACTTCCCATTGTTGATGGTCTCCACAGTGGCAATTTCATCCTTCCGTTCCTTTGGGTAGAACAGAGGAGAGTGAATACGTAGTATGATGTCTCAACATAGCCAGTGTTTAAACAGAACATGTCACTCAAGTTCTAAGCCTGGAAAGGTCGGGCGTTTGCAATGAGACTCTTCAGAGGAATGGTGGTGCACCAGGAGACAAAAACCTGCTGACACAGAGGAGTCTCCTCCTCCTCATCAGGTGACAAAGATCAGACCACAACCTCATCTCAGTATCGATTAGAAAGGGAAAGTTTTAAGCACTACCATGTGCATGTGTATAAATAAGAACCTGTATCTGAGCACATTCTCGGACATGTCTGCATGGCTTAGGCTATCTGAACAGACACCAGGCAGGCTAACTGAAGAGCAAAGGCCATGGAGAACAGAGATTACAGTACCCTAGAAAAAGACCTTTGGAGCTGTGATTTCCTGCTCCTGAAGCCACCAGGGTAATAACTGTAGCGATCCTTTCCTCTTGGGCCCAGAGATTTGATTGATAACCAATTAATCTCAGTACCCTCCCCCAGAGGAGGATAGGAAGGCCTTCACACACTAACTCCCTGAGGTGCAATCCACTGCATGTACAGGCTGTAATAAACCTCTTTTTTCTCTAATCTCCAAAGCCTCCTGTGTTCTATCTGAATATATGTGTGTACTGATATGTGTGTATACAGATATTTAGGTATACATATGTATACACACTCTTGCAAGCAGGTTAATCCTCAGACCCTTCAAGGTTTCTCACAGCAGAGCTAACAATCATACACACACAAACCCACCCTACATTCCCACCAAAGATACAATTCATGTTTGATGAATATTACTCTGAATTTTTCTACAAGTATACCTAGTAGAAAACACACCTGAAAGGGGTAGGCTTAAATGTTATCAGAAGGGGAAAAAAAGCAAAAACAAAAAAAATAAAAAACGAAAAACAAGCACACATTAAAAGCAAGCAACCAGGGCTGGGAAGATGGCTGAGTCTGTGAGGTGCCTGGTGTGTGAACGCAAGGACCTAAGTTCTAATCCCCAGCTCCCAAAAAGGACAGGCATGCCAGCAACAGAGTCATAGCCCCAACACTAGGGAGGCAGAGCAGGCAAATCCCTGGAGCTCACTGACAAGCCTAGGTAGCTAAACTGATAAACCCTAGGTTCACGGACAGAAACCATCTCAAAAAGTACAGTGGACAGAGATCAAGATACACTGACCTCAACCTCTTGAGACGTTTATACATACATACGTACGTGTGTGTGTGTGTGTGTGTGTGTGTACACAATCATGTACACATAGCATACAGATAGATAAATAAATACATGTTTAGATAAAAATAATTTAAGTTAAAAAGCAAGTAAGCCATAAAATCATGCTATAATTCAAAACAAATTCAGGAAAGAAAGCATGCCCAGGGAGCTGTCAATGGGGCACATGGTGGAAGCTTATTTCACGTACCAAGGTGGGCACGTGGGAACGTTTCTCCATTGCACAGAAATGCCACAACCTAAAGCTGCATCCAAGTCTACCTGCAACTCCCCTCAGAGCACTATGAGCCTCGATTCCTCAAAAGGAACACAGTGATACACACCCTGATGATCCGGGCCGCCTCTAAGAGGACTTGACAGCGCTCCAAGCCACTTTTCTTTCTCCAGATCTTAAAGGCAGCCTTTGCATTTTCAACAGCCAGATTTACTTCCTTTTCTCCTGAACATGCAAAAGTAGCTATCACTCGGCCTATAAAGAAGCAGAAAGTTGGTTTCACCTCAAGCAGCTGCAATGCATCTGAATTGTTTCTATCAGCACTCTCTGGGGGATGGATCCCTTCCATGGTCTCATTTAGTTCCTAACTTTTTCTTTCTTTTTTTTTTTTTTTTTGGTATCGGGAATCCCTTTAAAGTCCAAGAGGGTTTCGATCTAGCTCCCTAAAACTAAGAATTTAACCACATTACAAAACTGATGAGACTCTCTGGTATCTAAAACTCACCATGGCCTGACTAAGAGGCCCTGCCCTCCTCTATTTGATAGCTAAGTTTACTAACATTAACCTTCTAGAAGCCATTTTATGGAACTCCTCAATACTGTCTCAGAATCTTGACAGTCTTGCAAAATCCAAGTTGAAAGTCTATAGCTGTAAACTCTCCCTTACCTGTGTTCTAATCAGGGCCTATCAGATTACTACTTGATGAATTAGCAGTTTTAAAAGCTAAAGGCCAGTCTTCTCTTAAAGTCTCATCTCCCATCCCCATCTTTGAGCATAACAGAAAGATCAGGTTTGGGTTTTTGGGGTTTTTTTGGTTTTGTTTTTGTTTTTTTAAGGCCCGTATCTCAAGGATCATAACCCAAACTAACTCCACCAATAGAAATTCTTTGGCAGTTTCTTTTCACGAGGAATTCCTGAGATTCCATAAACCTACCAAAGGGGTCAGCTAGTAAAGGCAATGGCTGGAGATCACCTACAGGCAATTCTGCTTTTGTATCAGTAAGGGGAGGAGGCAGAGAAGCTGTTCCCAGCTAGCATGGCCTCTCTGGTCAGATCAGGGTCTGGCAAATCACTGCAAAGTGGCTTAGTATGAGAAGTCAATCTACCTTTATTGCTCTCACTAAACAAGCCCTTGTGGTTTGCAGAATGCATTTTTTTTCTGCTCAGAATATTCAATAAGAACAACCAAAACAAATACAAAAGTCAACCCAAAGTCCAAGAAACAAAGAACTCTCTTCTGCCTTAGCTTGTGCTGTGTTTGTTCCAAGAATTGTGGAAATCTAACAAACGGCATGATTACAATTATAATAATACCTTAAAATACATACCTACTTAAAATCTGCCATGTGACCAGAGCATGAAAGTTCTCACTACTTATAAGTGGAAATTACGTGGAGGTAACGGATAAGTTCATTAATTTGACAGTGGTAAGCATTACACAAGATTAGACATGTTCAATTTTTTTTTCCTTGTTAACTTTCTGGAGAACTAGCAGATACTAAAGCTAAATGGATGTTGTTGGCTGCTGGTTTTTCTTTCCTTTCCCAACTCTTATCGATGTTCAGAAACATCCCAGCACTAGAAAGGCGGAAGGCCATGTGGGACGTCATGCATAACAGAAATCACCTGTGAGTCAACAGCACAGCCTACGCTCCTGCAGGCCTGGCTCTCAAAACTCAGAGACTCACAGCTTCTATGCCAGGCTCCTCTGCTCCAGCCATGTAGTTACTCCCGGCCGCAGCGCACCCCACTGCACCCCAAGCGCTCCCTCTTTTCCAGGAAACTCCCCAGCACTCTGTGCTCCGTGCTGTGACCACGCAAGTCCAGCAACCCTTTACGGAGAGCTCGGAAGGATTCGGGGCAGCAGACTCAGTGCACAGGGCCTGGGAAGGCCCACCCTCCACCCCACCCGCGTGCCGCCCCGCGCCCGGTTACCGGTGGCTGGCTCGAACGCTTTCTCCGTGCCAGAGGCATCCACCGGCTCCACACGGGCCCCGCCGCGGTAGTTGAGCGGCTGCGACACGACGAAGGTGCCAGTGCTCATGGCGACGACCGCTGCAGGCCGGGGAATACGGAGAAGCGAGGTCAGCGCAGATCCGACTGCACCGAGAAACATCTGTTGAGCCCGCTGCGCGTCCGGAAGCCCAGCAGATCACGCGCGGGGGATGGCTGGGGTGAAGGGGCGGGAGCGGAGAGGGGCGGAGTCTAGAGGGCGTGGTCCGGGAAGGAGGCGCGGCTGGCTGGGCAAGAGTGGACCGCGAAGGGGCGTGGCCTCGAGGGGTGTGGCCCGTGAGTGGGAGGGCGTGGGGAACTCAAGGAAAGCCCAGTAAGAGGCCACCGGGAGGAAGGGACAGTGGAAGGGGCGGGGCCAGGAAGGGGAATGAGATTTCCTCCTATTGGGCCTGCAGGCTTTTGCAACATTCTCCTTACTGTATTTCTTTGACCTACAAAGCACAGTGTTAGGGAATATGTTCTTCTAATTCAGTAAAAATTTTGGTCAAATTTTCCAGCTCTCATAGAAATTAACCTTTTCAGTGCCTCTGAGATGCATAGGTTTGGGTCCTCAAATGGAAACAGCAGTGCCCAACTAAGAACACCGAGGCCCAAATTCAAAGGGCTGCTTTTGTGGTCGTTGATCAGAAACATCTGGAAACATCTGGCCTTGGTGGTTAACAATAACTAGAGATCTCACATGACTGGACCAAGAAAGGTCAGGTACAGAGACACCGATTGGCTGGGCGTTTTATGGCCAGTTGTGTTTAAAGTATTCTGCCCAGCAATCTCACATTGATATGTTACGTTTAGATCGCCTGATTTATGTTTCAGAAATGTTACTGTGGCCGGGCAGTGGTGGCGCACGCCTTTAATCCCAGCACTTGGGAGGCAGGCAGGCGGATTTCTGAGTTTGAGGCCAGCCTGGTCTACAGAGTGAGTTCCTGGACAGCCAGGGCTACACAGACCCAACACTATGAAAGTCAACAGCAAAATGTGCTCTTACTCTCTCAAGTCAGAATGTTGGTATGAAAATTCATTCTTATGTTGTCACCTGCTTTTTTAAGTCAAGAAAAGGAGAGAGTTTTGAAACTCCCCAAGTGTGTGGGGGATGGGGAGGGGAATCTGCTGCCGATTGAAAGTTTAAAGGATTTGTAAATTTCGTAGGAAGAATGATTAGTATTGTTTGTCAGCTTGATGATTTCTAGAATCACCTAAGGGCTAAACTACTGGACATTTCTGTGGGAGGATTTCTAGGTTGGGTTAAATGAGATGTGAAGACTCACCTTAAATGTAAGCAACACCATTCTATGGGCTGGGTCCCAGGCTGAGGAAAAAGGAGACAGGACACTGAGTGTCAACATTTATCTCTCTGTGTTCAATATGACCAGCTACCTCACTGTCCTGCCAGGCTTTCCTCGCCACGAGGGACTGTATCCCAAAACTGCAAACCCATATAAATCCTACCTTAAGTTGCAAAGTAACACTACGACATAGACAGCCTCCTTAGCAATACCCAGGGAAGCATCCAGGAAGGCAGAGGGCCATCGGGTCATTGGGTCATTGTAAAAATTCAGAAGGAAGACCACAGGAGCTCAGAGAGTGGTAAAGGAGAAGCATCCTCAGGTGGGTGAATGCTGGCAGGCAGACATTCTCATAGAAAGACTTGATGGGGAAGGGGAAAGAGGATAACCCTCGGGGAAAAAAAAGCATGCCCAGAAGTTTACTTAAAGCCAAGCTGGGGAGGCTCTAAAGTCCCCTCAGTTCTGTGTTTTCTCCCTGGATAACTGGAGGTACAGAAGAAATATAACTTGATGACCTCCCTTCCCATCTCCTCCTTGGGAGGAGAAAGTCCGTGAAACTCCATCTTCTCACTGAAGGCCATTCCTCCCCACAACCCCCAAGCATCCTAGTGTCGGGCTATGTATTTCTAGAGCTCAGTTTTACATTAGTTACACTCTTGCATGCACACATACACACACTTTTATTCCCCGAACATTAATGACTACAACTCTTGTTATTTCTTCAATAAGCCAGAAAACTATTCACAAAGAAATACAGAAAGAAAAGAATAATTCAAAATCTAATCTGCTTCCTGAACAGTTTCCTAGGCCTTTTTCTTAAAGCAGGTTACATACTGAATTCCATGTAAAGTGTGAATGCCCTCATATTCTTCATATAGAGAGTAAAACTTTCTAACTCGGGGCCCAGTAGGCTTCTACACAGCCTACTGCTAGGATTGGGTCCTTTGTGAATATCTGTCGAAAGGCTGGTGGGCAGTAATTGAAACCAGAGTTACTGCAACCAGCGCTCTAGCAAGGATGTACCCTGACATTGGACCAGCTTTTCTAACTTGAGAAGATGGTCTTTTTCTTTTCAGTAGTTTTGAAGGATATGTTTAATATTGACTAACATGATATTGAACAGGATATATGGGAGTGATCCAAAGGTTGAAAGCACTGAACAAATGTCGTTTACAAGAGCAACACGCACACTTAAGAGGCAGAGGGATCTCTGTGAGTTGGGGGTCTATGTGCCGAGCGCCAGGACAGCCAGGGCTACACAGTGAGACCCTGTCTCAAAGATACATAAATAAGAAAAGCAACTTAAACAAGAGCAATTTCTGTGGTTTACCAGGCCGTCCTGGTCCCAAACAAAGTTCAGAGTCATGCGCTTTGGAATTTGATCTCAGGGCTGATAATAACCTGGAAACTGCAGGCAGCTTCCAGAAACGTTTAGATTGCCTGTGAGCTGAGAGAGCAAGGTTGTGAGGGAGTCATTCCAATTTCTTTATCTGTGTAAGATATAGCCATAATTGGTCATCTCTGTGTTCATTCTAGAACCGGGGAGAACTTTAATTATCTAAGTGTGTGTGTGTGTGTGTGTGTGTGTGTGTGTGTGTGTGTGTGTGTTTGTATATAGTCTGTTAAAAAACAAAATGTCAAAAGTTAAGGAAATACTTAGTATAATTTCCTATGTCTATAGTATGTCAAAGTAAGTAGCATAACAAATGAACTTCATGGTCACTGTAAGTAAAAAAAAAAATTAAAGTATGATTTTTTTTTTTTTTGGTGTTGCTGATTAAACCAACATATTCAACAACCCATATGGCCTCCTCCACATTAGGCCATGGCGCTGCCACAGGTAGATTCTCGGCTTTAAACATTATGTGTGGAGTTTCGTTTATGTGCTTTTTGTGAATTCAAGTGTTTTGGGGTTTGTTTGTTTGTTTGTTTGAAACAGGATCTCACTATGTAGTTTTGTGCTCACTCTATCTCAAACTGACCTCTGATACATGATTTTCCTGCTTCAACCTCCTAAATGCTGGATCACAGGTTTATGCCATAGTGTAAAAGTATGGGTTGTTAATTTTTTTAAAGAAAAAAAATTACTTCATTGACCATAAATAATCTCAAGAACTAAAACTTACTAGAGACGCTGTCTCTGTCTGTTTGGGCACTATAAGAAAATGCCTTCAGCTCAGTAAGTAATAGGAAACAGAAATAGGTTTCTTACTTACAGTTCTAGGCTCGAGTCAGCAGCAGGGTCAGTGTGTGCCGTGTACCTGCCCTGTTCCAAAGGTGCTGCCTTCCTGCCAAGTTCTTTTCTTGCAGAAGGAAACTAAAGGTTTCTCTCTTGCATCTAACTTTTTTCGAGAGAGAATTATGTATCTACGTTGTACAGAGCGGTAGGTTTTGTTATGGCGTTGCTATCGATGTTGAGCATCCACCTTGCTCAAATTCTCCCTTATTAACACCCCTGTCCCTGGTTCCCTGCCTTAAGAGCCCCGCTTGTGGTTTCATGATTTATACGTGTGTTATGTATTTTTACTATACATAATACAATATATATATATATATATATATATATTATAATTTTAAAATCTAGATTTGACATATGAGCAAAAACATGTGGGACTCGTCTCTCTCAGTCTGGCTTATTTTGCTTAACATGACAATCTCTAGGTTCATTCACTTGTCTTTGCAAATGACAGTAATTTTGTTCTTTATGACTCTATTGCTCTGTTGCGTGCATCCATCCTCTGTGTGTGTGTGTGTGTGTGTGTGTGTGTGTGCATGTGCTTGTGTGTATTTGTTGGTTTTTGTCTGTTCATCTGTTCACGGGCCTCTAACCTGGCCATCATGAATAGTACCACACACCTTCTTTTCTCTCTTATGAAGTCACAAGCTCCAGCCACGAGTTAGCCACACTCATGACAAGGCCGCCCCCTAATGGCCCCCACCTTTTACCACTTGCACACATTGCATTAACTGTATTATGTTTTACAATTACTATCACTTCTCTCAAAATGATACCAAGACTGCTTTGTCTTTAATATTCCCTTTCCAAAAGTCATGTGTTGGAAACTTAGTTCTGTGCTAAGTTCTAAATGTGCTGGGAGGTGGGGCCTTTGCAGAGTAATTTATGTGGGGAGGGCTCCATCGTTGTGTGTTGGTAAATACCTTTTTTTTTTCTTTTTTTTTTTTTGGTTTGTTTGTTTTTTGAGACAGGGTTTCTCTGTGTAGCCCTGGCTGTCCTGGAACTCACTTTGTAGACCAGGCTGGCCTCAAACTCAGAAATCCACCTGCCTCTGCCTCCCAAGTGCTGGGATTAAAGATGTGCGCCATCACTGCCCGGTTGGTAAATACCTTTCTAAAAGAGCCAGGAGCAGAAGCTCATTAGTTTCTTTCTGATCTCTGGTAGAACGAAGTAGGAAGACCCTCACCAGAGCTTCCGGAAAGGTGGGAAAGTCCATTTCTGGGGTTTGAACTTTGGTCTTGTATTTGAGACATGGTCCTGCCCAGGCTGGCCTCACATTCAAGGTGTTGCTGCCTCTGCTTCCTTTGCTGGGTAGGTATACACACATAGCTGGTCCCTGTTCTTTATAAATCACCCAGTCTTAGAGAAATTTGTCAAAGCTGTATAAAACTAAGAAAGGGAGGTAGAAGATGCTGTCATTTTACAGATGAGGATAGTGAGATTTTGCAGGGTCCAATAATTCTCCACAGGCTAGACACTAAGAGACTGAGCTAGGAGATGAGTATGTCCCCCGGGGCACATTGACTGAGAACAGCAGCTGAAAGCAGCCAGTGTAAAAAGATCACTCTGACCTTTGTGCTGTTGTGTAAAAGCAGGAGGAGCTAAGAGTCGGTGTGGCACATGTGACATGTGTATCCTTACGAAGGAGTTGAGTCCAAGCGAGGCCTGGACAGACCTGGACAGACATTATTAGGATGGCTCTGACCCCTTAACCTTCATCCATAATTTAGCTGGTTCTTCATAACATACTATTTCTCGTGCAATCTAGCCATCGTCTGTAACCGTTTCTCCACATCTCATTTCCTTGTCAGGGCTCCCGTGACTTGGAACTCTCAAGTTAAATAATCCTGAGCCCTTTCTCCTTCCCTATCCTTTCCTGGCAGTTTGACTTGCTGTCCCAGCAGGAACTCTAGAGGCAGAGGCGCTCTTTTCTGTGTGAATAGTAATCAGTAGTGAGGCAACCAGTAACTACCTTTCCTTTTCTTTTACACATTTTGTTCTTCCTAGAGTTCATAATTGGTTGGTTGTTTGGTTTTGTTTGTTTGTTTGTTTGTTTGTTTGTTTGAGATAGGATTTCTCTATGAAACCCTGGCTTTCCTGGAACTCTTCTCTGTAAACCAGGCTACCCTGAAACTCAGAGATCCTGCTTCTGCCTCTGGAGTGCTGGGATTAAAAGCATATGCCACTACAGCCAGCTCATAATTGCTTTTAATTATAACTGTGACTGTTGTAGTAAGTCTTTTCAAGCAGTGTAGCTGGAGGATAGAGATAGAGAAAGTGGCATCAGATTAGCATACACGGGATGAGGGTTCTGCTCTGCCCTCATGAAGACGGGTGTTCAGGACTCAGATCCCAAGTAACAAGCAAGGAACACCTGTAAACACCTTTAACCCCAGCTCTGAGGTGAGTTATCAGGCTGCCAGCCTAGCCAAGATGGAAGCCTTAGGTTCAAGGAGAGACACTGTCTTGAAGGAACAGGCAGAAAATCATTGAGGACACCAGCACCCTCTTCTGGCCTCTGCACATGTGCACAGGTGTGCACACCCGCGCACAAACGTGCACATACACACATAAATAAGCTTTAGAAAGAAATTAATGTTTAAAAGAAGACAGATAATGGGAGAACTGGAAATCTGCTCCTAGCAGGGCTACATATAACAAAACCGAGATCTGGAAAATACAGATGCTGTGTAGATGACTTATAAAAAGATCAGACATTCTCTTGAGTATCTGTCTTTCTCCAGCATACTAGGCCACTCCTACCGTTGAGAATACCTTTAATTTTTTTTTTTTTTATTAAATTTGTGTGTGGAGTTTGAATGAGGGATATGCCCTTGTGAGTGTGCCGAATTTCACGTGTGGAGATCAGAGGACATCTTTTGGACTTCAGGTCTCCCTTCCATCAGGTAGGTCCCAGGGATAGATTCCAAGTCCCCAGACCCAGCAGCCATTAGCCCACTGAGCTGCTGTGTTGGACCCCTTTTTATTTCTCAATAAATTGCCTCTGTTTCTATCAGTATCCACGTGTCCCTGGTTCAGTCATTGTTCTGGGACACAAGAGCCTGGAAACCTCCAGCTCTCATCCACTCCTCCTGTAAGTGTCTCTTTGTAAAGAAACATAATATCAATGTGCTCAAACCCACTAGATAATTGAAATGCTGGTTTTCCTTTGGAGTCTTTGAACCTCCTTGTCTACTGGACTCTCTCAAGCAGCTTTTGAGCTTTTCTCTAAAGGTTTCCCACCCCCCCCCCCTTCTCCTTCTTGCTCTAGCCCCGCTCGCTCTGGCCCAAAGGTTTTTATTTATTTATTTATTTATTTATTTATTTATTTATTTATACTGCCACCATGGATCATATTGATGTGAGTGACGTGCCCTACCACTGAGCCCATGGTGACGTTCAGACCCAAGCTGCTGCCAAGAGCCATGTCTGGGTCTGGAGTCTTTCTGCAGCTGGAGTCCGTGTTGATGTTCATGGCCCATGTTATCATTGAAGGCCATGTGGATTGATGTCAGTGGGCCACACTGCCTCCAGGGGCCATATTGATGTGAGTGACCTGAGGTCATGTTGATGTCCGTGGTCCGGGCAGCCTCTGAGGGCCTTGTCTGAGTCCATGGACCTACCGCAGCAGGGGGCTGTGTCTGTGGACAGTGCTGGCTCCAGAAATCCTGTGAAGACCCATGACCCATGCTCCTGCTGGCTGCAAAGAGCAAGGAGGCTACTTTTGCTGTGATATTATTGGCTGAAGATGCACAGTAGAGAGGAAGGGACATGGAAGGCTTCTGTGACAACCCCTACCCCTGCCCCACCCCCCAAAAGTAACAGCCTAGACAGGAAGCCACCAAAGAGAACTCTTTAAAAGTCTGATGGGGAAGCAGAAGATGCTCTACACAACTGATGGCTTCTGGCAGAGATGTGGGAGGCAGAGGAGTCAGTTCTATTTAAGGGGCAGGGGCAGGCCACTGACAGTTTGACCATGCTCCAGTGGGTGTATAGATAACACAAACATGACTTGTTTTTTATATTCTTGTTTTATTTTTACTTTTTTTTTGGGGGGGAGGGGAGGTTGGAGCTCACGAGAGGGAACAGACACGGGAGGATTAGAAAGTGAGTATGATCGGGTACTTTATGTCAAACTACTAGAGAATCAATAACAATGTTATCTTGAAAGAAAGAGGGGGCTGGAGAAATGGCTCAAAGATTTAAGAGCACTGGCTGCTCTTCCGGAGGTCCTGAGTTCAATTCCCAGCAACCACATGGTGGCTCACAACCATCTGTAATGGGATTTGAAGCCCTCTTCTGGTGTGTCTGAAGATAGCTACAGTGTAGTCATACAAATTAAATAAATCTTGAAAGGGGGGGGGAAGGAAGGAAGAAAAGAAGGAAGGAAGAGAGGGAGGGAAGGAGGGAGAAAGGAAGGAAGGAAGGAAGGAAGGAAGGAAGGAAGGAAGAAGAGAAAGAAAAAAGAGAGAAAGAAAGAAAGAAAGAGGAAGAAAGTTGGGGAGAAAAGCAAGCAAGCCTGCTAGGCCAGCCATGATGAATAAGCCAGCAAGCATCAACCCTCATGGCCCTTGCATCAGCTCCTTCCTCCAGGTTCCTGCCCTGTTTGAGTTCCTGTCGTGACTTTCTTTGATGATGAACAGTGATATGGAAATGTAAGCCAAGTAAAGCCTTTCCTCCCCAAGTGGCTTTGGTCACGGTGTTTTATTTCAACGACAGTGATCCTAACCAAGACAATGACCAGGTCTTGTTTCATCTTTGTTGGACAACAAAAATGTATATTACTGGAAGTCCTTCTGTCAAGGGTATATGAATTTCTCTTACTCTTCTTGCCAGGAAACTTTTGCAAAGAAATAGGAATAAAGTCAAGCAAACACAATAGAAAACATATACAATAAGGACTACCAACTTTAGTTGCAACATACGTTTTTATTTTATGTGTGTGGTGGTTTGAATAAGAGTGACCCCCATAGGCTCAGGGCGTGGCATTCTATACGAAGGATTAGAAGGATTAGCCTTGTCAGATGAAGTGTGCCACTTTGAAGCTTTGAGGTTCAGTCTCTTCTCCTCTCCTCTCTTCTCTCTCTTTACCCTCTTCTTCTCCCTCTCTTCTCTCTCTTTGCTCTCTCTCTCTCTCTCTCTCTCTCTCTCTCTCTCTCTCTCTCTCTGACTGTGGATCAGGATATAGCTCTTAGCTACTTCTCCAGCACCACACCCATCTGCTGCTATGCTCCATGCCAGGACTACCCACCTGAGACTGTAAGCCAGCCCCCCAGCTAAATGCTTTCTTTTATAAGAGTTGCCTTGGTCATAGTGTCACTTCACAGCAATAGAACAGTGACTAAAACAATGTGTATTGGTGTCTTGCCAGCGTGTATGTCTGTGTGCCACATTCATGCAGTGCCCATGGATGCCAGAAAAGAGAACGGAATCCCTGAAACTGGTGTTACAAACAGCTGTTACTGGGAATTGAAGCAAGGTCCTCTGGAAAGTGCTCTTAACCGCTGAGCCATGTCTCCAGCCCCTATATTCTAGCTTATAATGTTGTAATTGAGAAGTCTTTTTAAATCGGTATTTAAAGCAGACTGTTTCTTTTTTGCAGTACTGGGGATTCGATCCAGAGCCCTGTCAATGCTAGGCAAGTGCTCTACCATGAACACCCTCGGCTACGGTCTTCTATACTAACACTAAGCATGCAAAGTGATTTTATACAAGCACACCCGAAGCATGCTCACAACGTCGAGAAGGCCTTTTTCAGCGCATTACTGGATTGACTTTACTGTAGTTGGCAGAAAACGGAAAAAGGAAAGATGGGGAGGGTTGAAGTTGTGGAGACCCCCAGCTAGTAGAAAAGCAGGTTTACAGGGGGCAGGAGCTGGTGTGCAGACTTCTGTATTCAATAATGCAGAGTCCTAGACAGTGATTAGGTTAGTTCCTGGGGAGTAACTGTTGGAGCGAATTGGAAGGGAACATTGCTTCTATACGGACTACTTAGGTCAGCGGTTCTCAATCCTGTGCGTCTTGACCCCTTTGGGGTCACATATCAGATATCCTGCACATCAGATACTTATGTTACATTTCATAACAGCAAAATTAGTTATGAAGTAGCAGTGAAATAACTTCATGGTTGGAGGTCGCCACGGCTTGAGGAACTGTTAAAAGGCCGCAGCATTAGGGAGGCTGAGAACCACAGCTGTCGATGATGTAATGAAAACAGAAAATTCCTGATTCTGCCTGTTAACCAGTGAATTTGATGCTTAGTCCCTTCACTCTGTTTTCACTTGCATGTTAAGAGGAAGTGGTAAGCATTTGTACAGAGCAGTGTAAGACGTTAAAGTATCGGGCATTGTGGCCTCGCTAAGCGGCAGCTATTTATCCTTTTTTTTTTTTTTTTTTTTTTTTCCCCCCCGAGACAGGGTTTCTCTGTGTAGCGCTGGCTGTCCTGGAACTCAGAAACTCACCTGCCTCTGCCTCCCAAGTGCTGGGATTAAAGGCGTGTGCCACCACCGCCCGGCGCGGCAGCTATTTATAATGGACTGACCAAGTGAGCAGGTATTATAGGAACCAGAAATGGCGGCAGAATAAGAAGAACAAGGCAAAAATACTCCAGGCGATTAAGTCGTCAGTGCATCCAAGGGACTGACTCATGGGTTGCTAGGGGAGTTGCTAGGAAAGATCCGAGAGAATTCAGGCAATATAAAGTTCCCGTCAGAGCCACTGGGTGGAGCTCTGGGATCCACTCTGCTCCATGTCCTCTGTCTCAGCAGCGGGAGACTTCATGTTCTAACTATTGGAGAAAGCTGGGGCCAGTTCTGCTTTAAGGAACCATAAAATTGGATAAAATACAAGAAAAAATGATTTGCAGATAACTCTACATAGGAAAGAAATAAAGTAAGCACTCCAGGTTCTCCTGGAAAAAAAGAGCAGCAAAGGAAATAAATGCCAGGAGACGTAACTCAGAGGTCAGGAAGGACATGGTGCGTAGACTTCCTGCACCAGTATCAGAAAAGAGGAAGCTTTATGCAGAGTGAGATTTGGAGACATGTAGAATTTCCCTTTTTATTCCTGTAGCTTCGGGGGCTGGAAAGATGGCCTGGCTGTTAAAAGCATTGACTGTTCCAGGTTCAATTCCCAGGTCCTACATGGTGGCCCACAGCTGTCTACAACTCCAGTTACAGGCGCGGTCCAACAGCCTCTTCCTCCCTCTGAGGGCAATACACACATGTATGCAGACGTGCACACAGACGACACGCTCATACACATAAGATACATCCTTTTATTGCATTGGTTTTATGTAAGGCGTAGAGTGGATGCTCTGATACACATAGGTAGGTAAAGGATGACCACGGCCAAGCTAATGACCATCCATCACCTCTGTGTGCATGCATGCACTCAAGGATGTGTCTAAAAACACGAAACATCTAGTAAACAGTCAAGGAGCAGCATCTCCTAGGGAAAAAAATTTAACCCTTATAAAATCAAAAGTTTAGGAATATAGATCAAAGGCACACAGCATGAGCCTAACATGTACCAGAACCTGGGTTCGATCCCTAATAACACAGGAACACACCCAGATAAATCAGCAAGAACTTCTTTTTTTTTTTTTTCCTGCCATCCTAGATCCTGTTACTGGAGCAAAGATTGGTACCCCTATTATGTAACCACCTTTCTGGGAAGAAGGGACAATGTGACTGATGGCCTTTTACTAATTACCCAGCCTTTTAAATTAATTAATAATCAATGGCCTAATTAATTACCTTTTATTAATTTACTTTGTTGCAATAAAATGCAAAAAAAAAAAAAAAAAAAAAAAAAACCAGAGAAAAGCAACTTAATGAAGTAGGGTTTGTTCTGTTAAGTGTTCAAGGGTATAGTCTATTGTGACAGAGAAGTCACAGCAGCAGGAGCCTGAGTCCTTTGGTCACAATGCATCCAGGTTCTTGCATCCAGGAAGCTTGAATAAAGCTGGCCCAAACCCAGCTCCCTTTCCCCTTTTTATTCAGTTTCGCCAATAGACCCGAGTCTTCCCACCTCATTGAATCTAATCTAGACAGTCCCTCACAGGCATGCCCAGAGGCTCGTCTCCTGCATGATTTTAGATCCAGTCAAGTTGACAATCAATAGAACCATCACAACATCTCTGGGGTCCTATGAAGTAAGGGATAGTCACAGTGCAAGAACATTTGAGGACTGAGTGGTAGCTGAGGAGTGGGTTAGAGAGACCATCTGTCTGCAGCCACGAACTTTCTCGAGTGGATGAAAGAATCCTTATTGCTTCAAGTTTTCTAGGTGTTTTCACCTTGTGTATCAGTAACTCTTCTCTACTGAGATAAGTATCATTAGAGAAGAAGATAAGAGTTTTTAATTAAATGGTGTATCTTAAATTATCTAGTGAACACTGAGTGCAGCTAAGCCTAGGAACAAACGAAATGTGCTCACCCACAAGCCTAGCACTTTACCAGTAAGATTAACTAGATAAGGCCTTTGGACAAAGGGAGTGTGACAAACTAATCTCTCCCTTTGGGAATTGCCTCTGAGGTAGAACTGAAGAAAAGTAATCCATATCCAACCTAGATTGTTTTTGTTTCCCCCCAAAATGTTTCCTGTATTTATCATTGAACCAAGCCACTAGTGCAGATCAAAGAACAGAAAGAACAGTCCCAAATAGATATATCCATCTCCAGGGAGTGCTGGCATGTGGCTTGATATATCTGTGATCTGGATTTAGCAGAGATACATTGTTATCTCACATAGACCCAAGCAGGGTTCTCCTCCAGAGTCTCCTCTCGGAGATGTGTCTAATTTTAACACTAATTTCACCCAGGGAAAGGTGTAATTGACTTTATCATGAGGAAATGTCACAAGGTACTGGGTCAATCACATGCACATGACAGCAGAGAAAACATAGCTGTTTTGTTTGTTTGTTTGTTCATTTGTTTGTTTGCTGGTAAGCTGGAACCCGTGTCCTTAGATGAGGAAATGACACTCACAGAAGCCACTAGGAGTAAGATTTCAAAGCAGATTCCTACATGGCTCACTTCTGAGTCTTTCATTCCTGACACAGGTGTGGAGTCATTGTCCTCGGTGCATAGGGGCAGCGAATGCATGCAGTCATACCTTGATGTTTCCTGGGACAGAGGCTCGCAGAAAGGTGACTCCTGCATCCTTGGGGAAGAAATCACCCCCCTGGATAAGATAATGCTTTCCTAGAGAATCAGTTGTTTTGCTCAACTTTCTTGATTGCTCATTAACACATTCAAAGTCTTAAATAACATCACTACAATGTGGTGAGCAGTGTTCCCCACTGCCCCAGGGTTTAACAAAAACAGAAAAACAAAACCAAGAAAAAACTTGGGGATCAGGGTTGGGGGACTCATAAACTCACGTGACTCTACTCTCTCAGTTTATCAGGAGCCAGGACTACAGGAGTGGGTAAATCACCACACCACACATTTCCCAATTCTTCTAATAATATTCAAGTCCACAGAGAAAGGAAACCCTTACCCACCTCTGTAGAGTGGGCTTATTTCCCCTGTCTAGTACAGTTAGAACTTAGTAGATGGTAAAATCTATAGGTTATGACCATAGTTTTTGAAAAATGAAGAAACAATATTCAAAATGCATAGAAGGAAATAGTTCAGAAACCTTCTATATTTGGATTGTGATAATAAATTCTTTCCCCTGGGTAGTAGCTTAAAAAACAAACACAAAAGCATTCGCTGAAGTATTTATTGTCACATCTTGCTTTAAAATACATTTATTTATTTTTTCTTTAAATGGAATCCTCTACCACCGGGTCAAGAGGTCTCAGAGATTTCCTAGCTCTCTTCATATGATAGCTGTGAAGATCAATTTAGCTGTTCAGAAAATGGCTAGAATAATTATAAACCTGAAAGTTATTTTTGTACTAAGGGGAAAAAAAGCCTTTGATTCTACTGAATTTCTTCAGCAGCCAATGAACCCTGGATCTATAAAAAAAATATTTAGCTTCCACCTGCAAAAGGAGGCCATTTAACTATCATCTCACTAGATTTCCACCTCCTTCCTTACAGTGTAGTAACAGCTGAATAAATTAAAAGAAGCTTTAACTCATGATTAAAGAAGACAATATGAACTATTCAAATTGGGTTACAGGAGCAAGGAGCTATTTTAACAAAATAATCACACTTTTTTATAAGAGTTTTTACAGACCCCGACTTCTCTTCCATGAAGCCATTTGAACATGGAATAGTGGATCTAGACAAGAGTCACACTAAGTTATTAGACACTTTAACAGGACCAAAGGAGTCAGCACTGCAGGGTGCTAGGTAGAAGGCCAATGAACCCTGAACCCTAAGGATCTGAGTGTTTGCTGGGTCTGCGATCTATTGGTATGTGATTTGGGGATAAATCATGCAAAAATCTTTAAACCTGCTGTTTGTTTTATGAAGACAGGGCCTCAAATATCTCAGGCTATTGACTTGACCTTCTGATCCTCCTGCTGCCAATCCCAAGTGCTGGAATTACAGGCATAAACTTCCACTCATGGCTTCGGCATTCAACTTAGTTTTAACTTTTTAAATTTATTCCTATTAACATGTGTGTGAGAGACATATGTGATGTGAGCACTCATGAACCAGTGTGTGAGGAAGTCAGAGAACAACATTCAGAATTCTGTCCTCTCCTCCCACTGTGGGTCAAGTCCTCAGGTTTGCATGATGAACACACACCTGTCCTTGGAGACCTCCAGTGTACCACTCGTATGGTTCGAGGCAGCACGCCACCAGGATCAGGTCCAACAGGAATCTAGTGTGTCGGCTGAGGGCCCCATGGCATGGGCATGCCCTGGCTTGCTGACATTCTTTGTCACCTTGTAGCCCCTGTTGAGGCCCATGGCCATGGGGTAGCACAGGGCTATGGGTGCTATTCTCTAATGGTGGCCATGACAGGAAGCCTGACTTCTTATTAGGTCAATCTAGACCATTCAACTTAGTTTTCATAGAAGCAAATACTCACTCATACATTTCATTAACTCACATAATACATAACCAATGTATCTAATTATAACAAGTAAACCAATGTTACACAATCCACTGTAGGAACCGAAGCAAGATGGGCAGGAGTCAGGCAGAGTCAGATACATGGAGACTGTAAAGAGCCTTCACAAGGTTATTAACCCTTTCCCGGATCGGAAAACTGAGGCTTAGGAAGGTCTGTTAGTTGTTTAACAAGTGACTTTCATGAGAAGTTTAAACAGAGAAATAGGGAGGGAAGCCCAACCCAACCATGTCCAAGTTAGAGAATTCCTGCACAAGGTGTGGCTTGCAGAGCGGCAGGAGAAAATCAGGTATAAGAACATACCAGACACAGAAGGCAGCAAAGCCCCAAACCAACAATAAAAATCCCCCAAGAAAAAGAGAGGATTTATTTAGTCTGCCTGCAAAACTGAAGCCTAGGACTCAGGAAGTAGGTGTGGGAGGGAGAAGTGAGGTCTAGCTTGGGATGATGGTGTGTGCACAGCAGCTTCAAGTAACTAAAGGAGACTAGGAGCTATAGTGACTGTTCTCAAAAGTAAATCAATCAGACGTAGATCACACAAGTCACTGCCAAAGCAGAATGAAGAATGGGTCACCAGGTTGAGACCAGAGTAAATCGAAGTACCTGGATGCTGGGAAATAAAGGGACAGTGATGAGGACCCAAGTGACCACGTGTTGGTGACGTCCCTTCATAGTGACTTCTTTATCCAGTCTACTGTCCATTAAATACTGAAAAAGAATAAGGTAACAGTATCTCCTGAGACACGCATAGCTTTTGGGACTGACCTGAATGGTCAATGACAAACATACTTAAAGAAAGTCTGGGATAAGATGGTCCATGTACTCTGATGGAGACACAGCAGCAGCCCAGAAAATCAGTGTTTATTATTTAACAGGCAGGTAAGCTAGTCTCTAGCTAGTATGGATAGGGCATCTCCATAGGGGTACAGCCTCAGGCTACAGTCATCAGGGAAAGCTGTGTTTGACACTTCTGAATACAGCCAGTTTCCATACTCAACCAGGGGAAGGTCTTGCCATTCCCATGGGTCTGAGACACAAGGATCCTTCACATAACTGTGCTCATATCATGCACACACACACACACACACACACACACACACACACACACACAACTTCATCTGCTCCCAGAAGGATCACCGCAGGGGTGTTCTTAATGACCCCAGCACTGGTTTACAATGAAACTGCTTCAGATAACCTTCTGTACCTGCCCATCTTTTTGACATGTAGATTCTTATGAACAGAGTTACTCTCAGTAAACAAGCATAACCACCTCCATCTATTTAGATTTTTGCTGGTAGCCTAGAAACCCACTGAAACACTGAACGTTATAACATGAAATTACAATGCAATCTCTGGAGCTCCGGATGAAGCCCAGAGATGCAGTGCTTATCTGCAATGAACATGGTCCCAGGTGGGATTCCCATCACTACCTAGTCACTTAAAAAGCACTTTCTGAAAATTAAAATAAAATCATAGAAATGTTACTTGAAATCTCAGTAATTCAACTGTGAGTCCCCAGTGGGACGTACCTCAAACAATCTTCACTGTTCCCTATCAAAATCAATACATTCCAGAAGCGTCGGTTGCATTGCTGGCTAACCCTTGCATTACTGTTGGGACTGCTGAGTGTCTGTGGGAGTATGCAGTGGGTAACTGTGTGGTACTCCACGTCCACAGCTCCTTCACTAAAACCTGAAATTCTAAATAAGCATTTGATAAAGGGATGGCAAGCCAGAGAAGGAAAGATTCTCCACTTGGATAGTCTGAGCTCACAATGGATCTTCCTTTAAAATAGCAGCAAATGCTATGTTCACAGAGAGGTCTAGAAACAGTAGAGCAGTCTCCACGAGCATCCGAGTGCTGAGATGGAGCTCTCTAGCAAAGAGGAGGCAGCCCTTCCTCTTCCATGGGGTCCATGGGGTAAGCACGAACTACCCTCTCACTGCACTGCCCCTTTCCTTTCTACGATTACAATTTGTACTATGTTTTTATTGTCACCTTTACATAATCTAGAGTCACCTGCCAAGAGAGCACATCAACATGGCCTGGTGCCATGTCTGGAAGAGACGTCTGGAATGATGACGGACAGAGGGGGGCCCAGCCCAACCCTGCACAGTTACAGTGTGTGATCTAGGAGGGCCCAGCCCAACCCTGCACAGTTACAGTGTGTGATCTTTTCTAGGTGGGTGGACCTGGCTGCAAAGAAAAGTCTAACTGAGAACAAGCCAGAGTGAGCTGGTCACCATCCTTCATGGCTTCTGCAATGGTTCTTGTTTGAGTTCTAACCTTTGTTCCCCATACAATGAACTATAACCGGGAAGCATGAGCTGAAAAACTCCTTTCTTACCATAAGTTGCTTCTGGTCACAGAGTCTGACAAAGCACCAGAAAGCAAACTACAACACTTTCAAAGTGTACACTAGGACAATCCCATATTTTGAACATGAGACAAGGCTGGTAAAAGAACATGACAAAACTTTATTTTAGCTTTTTGTGGGCCAATGCTTATCCTTATGTTCAGATTACAGAAAATATTCTTTTTAATAATCAAAAAAAAATCAAACATCTCTAAATGAAACATCTAAAAATTTGGCTCATTGTCGAACACAAAGTAACATATTTGGCTTTTTAAAAAACACAACAAATAATTCCAGTGAAGTTGTTACATATACTGTTTTCTCCTAGGTGCCTCATGTTCATGGACAGTCTGCGTCTGTGTACATGGCACATACACTAAAATACTTAAGTGAGACAAGAAAGATGATGTGTGTGGTTACATAAATCACCCAAATGTAACCAGTGAATGCACTTACTAAAGAAGCCATCCGTGACCAGAAGCACTATCCCATTAGGTAAGCACTGTTCTCATTTGATCATATCCATAGCTGAGAAATAACACAAACCTAGAATGTGGCCAGGTGCCTTGTAAGTTTGATGTGAATGTCTAAAAAGTATGATAGGAAATTCAGAGTTCTGCTTTTCTTCAAGAAAATTTCCCAGAAGGAGGTGGGGGTCCAAGAAATCCACCAGCCTGCTTGGTGGCAGCTCGTGACGGGGCAAGACCAAGAATCTTCTGGATGTTCTGTAAAGAAAGCATAGTAAGAACTGATTTTTAAAAAGCATTTTACATATACTTCAGCAAAGAGAATGCATATAAACTAAAAGTATGGCTACCTGCAATAGGCTGATGGTGTCATTTTTTAATATAATGACAATGACAACAGTAAGACCTGTATATACTTGACAGGACCTGGGTCTGCTAATCTAAAGAAGCCAACTTTGTAGAGTGAGAAGAGGGAGGGAGAGGGAGAGAGGGAGAAAGAGATTGATTTTTATTCAAGTGCCAAGAATATGGACCTTGTTCACAGCAGGCACTCAATCTACCACTGAGCTGTACCCCAAGCCTCCAGGTAATCTATCTATCTATCATCTCTTTATCATCTATCTATCTATCATCTCTTTATCATCTATCTATCTATCATCTCTTTATCATCTATCATCTATCTATCTTCCTTCCTTCCTTCCTTCCTTCCTTCCTTCCTTCCTTCCTTCCTTCCCTCCCCCCCCCAACCCCCTTGGCTTTTTAAGACAGGTTTCTCTGTGTAGCCATGGCTGGTCGGGAATCACACTGTAGACTAGGCTGGCACAGAGATCCTCCTGCCTGTCTTCCGAGTGCTGGAATTAAAGGTGTGTGACTCCCCCCCACCCAACCCCTCTCCCACTATAATCTTTTCTTTTTAACACAAAGCGCATAGAATAAAGGCTTTCCCTTGAGTATAGCATGACTGACTTTAGTCTTTACTGCAAATAGTGACAGAGGGGCTGGGACATAGCTCAGAGGAAGAACACTTGCCTAACTTGGAGGCCCCAAATCTTTAGATTTTTAAAACTTTGCATCTTTTCTTTATCTTAATTACATCTAATACAACAATGTAAGTGTATTCATGTTTTTCACATACTGAAGCAGTTTCCATAAAAAACAATTATTTTTATGTTCTGATTTCTTTGACTAATATAACATTTCATTTAATTACATAACTACAGTAACAAGTAAAACCAGTATAAACAGGTTTTGGAAAACAATCGACTTTTGGAGCAGACAGGCGTGGGTGTGCTAAAGAGTACTCATGAACAGACAGCTGACTAGAAAATCAATTGTCATGTACTTTAACAGGAATGGAGAGGGCTGAGGAATGAGCAAAGGTTATGTCACGGCCAACTGTTAAAAAGTTCACAGCATCTTTGAAGAAAAACCTTAGATATTATTTCATTACCCTTCTTGGTTCCTTCATTAGGTATTTAAAACCACTAAACCTTGGAAAAAACTAATGGGTTCTCCAAAATAATAAAGTTAAATTAGCAGCAGGTGTGAGGTCACACAGCTGTAATTCCAGTGCTCAGGAGGTGCAGGCAGAAGGATCAAGAGTTCAAGGCCAGCCTGAGCTGTCTCAAAAAGTTATAATTTAAACCCATATGATCTGAGTCTTAGTCTAGTGGGTGCTTTTCCACCACACTTTCTCTGTTAAAGTGCTGGCATTCAGTACACTCAGTCTTATACAGCTGGACTTTCTGTCTGTCAATACTCTGCTGTCTGCTGGGCATAAGACACTAGGAGAACGCCCGTATCTATGCTCCTTTGTATATACATACGACTTTCATCCCTTGTCGGAAGAGAATGAAGTAACAAACAAACTTTAAGGAGCCCTTTAATTTATCATAAAATATTTAAATATATTTGCATATAATAGCTCATACTTTGAGAAATATTAAAATGAGTTAGGAAGATCAATCATTAATAGTTCAGGCTAGAGAAATATCTGAGTTTGTATTTCTTTTATAATAAATACAACTTCATAGATAGCTGTAAAAAATTAAAAACAAAAACACTGCATAAAACAGTGAGGGAAATCAAACAATATGCTATCAATTTCCTGCTTTTAAATTTTGAGCATTAATAGCCAGGTGTGATGGCACATGCCTCTAATTCCCAACCATGGAAAACAAAGGCAGGGGGGTCAGGAGTTCTAAGGCCAGCTTGGGATACATAAGATTGTCTCAAAAAAATAATGAAAAAGAACAAAAACTGACTGGTATTTCCTGGGCACCTACAATGTACTTAGCACTAGGCTAAGGATTCTGAGAAATAAGAACAATCTGAAATTATACAATAGAGAACACAGGATGATAACACATTTGTTCAGCCAACAAACACAGAAGTCTAGACAAAACATACAAGAGATCTTGGCCCAGTTATTCTGCAGAGACGGGGTCAATTATATGAGTCCTTGTCATTGTCCAGAATGAAAGCCAGTTTAAAAACTCTGATGGCCTTTAAATGACAGGGTCACTGCAATGAGGTAGAAAATGGGAAGCAAAGTAAAAACTATTTGGAGAAACAAGACACTGAGTGGGCAGACTGAGAGCTTCCTGCTCCCGATGAGGACCTTACCCTTTGACTCAATGCAGCACAGCCAACAAGTCACTCTAGAATTCTGTGCTGCTCTCAACCTTGGCCAGTGCCCAGTGGTTAGTGCAGAGACCCAAACTAGGTAGAAGGTTGAGAGGCCGTGACTGTGAATGGCCAGCTGTACACAGAACAGCCGTGTCACCCTCCCTCTCTAGGCTCCAGGGAACATCTGGGAGAAGGATGTGGAGAGTATTATAGACTCTCTTCTGGATGAACTCATGGCAGTTGTGCTTACCAACACAAGTTCAGTCAAAATTCCAGCGTGGATGCTTGGAAAGGGGCTTATGAGGCCCCACTCTTAGCTGAGGAGCTATTAACAACTGATGGGTGCTAAGGGAGGGAGAGTCACTTTTCTTTGGAAGGGTGGTGACTGCTAGGTTGCCCATGTTCCCTCCAGCGGATGGCCTCATACCTATATGCATACAAGTAACACTAACTGGGCTTAGTATAGGTTAGGTTAGGAAGGAGACAAAAAACCAGGAGGGGACATGTCAGAGTGGGTCTGGAGAAGGGAGGTATAGGGTAGATATTCAAAACACATTTGTTTACAAACATCAAAGTCTCAGGGAATAAAGCATTGAGATGGGCATGGTGATGCATGTACTTGGGAGGCAGAAGCAGGCAGATCTCTGAGTTTAAGGTCAGCTTGGTCTACATAGCAAATACTAGGCCAGCTAAAGCTGCACAGTGTGGCCCTGTCTCAAAAAAATAAAATAAATATATTAAAAAGTTTTGTAGGCAGGATGATGGCAGCATACACCTTTAATCTTAGCATTTAGGAGGCAGCGGTAGGTGGATCTCTGTGAGTTCCAGGCTAGCCTGGTCTACAAAGAAAAGCCCAGGATAGCCAGGGTGGTTACACAGATATACCCTGTCTCAGGGAGGAAGAGAGGGAGAGGGAAAGGAAGAGAGAGGCAGAGGCAGAGAGGCAGAGGCAGAGGCAGAGAGGCAGAGAGGCAGAGGCAGGCACAGAGGCGGCAGAGGCAGAGGAGGCAGAGGAGGCAGAGGCGGCAGAGGCGGCAGAGGCAGAGCCGGCAGAGGCAGGAGCGGGAGAGGGAGAAGAGAAAAGAAAGACAAGAAGAAAATGAAACAAGAAGCCTTGAATTCCCGAACAAGCTAGGTATGGAAGAACCGTATCATAATACAGATGATGGACAACAAACCCACAGCCAACATCTTACTAACTAGGGAAAAACTGGAGACACATCCTTCAAAATCAGGAACAACAAAAAGTCATCTACTCTTCCCACCCTTACTCAAAAGTAGTGCCTGAAGTCTTAGGCAGGCCAGACAGGAAAGACCATCCCTGTCTGCAGCTGATGCGAGCCCACACAAGACCGTAAATTCTCCATCAGAGAGCCAGCCCGTAGAAGAATCGAGCAAGGGTGTCCCAGTGCCACAAATGGCTTTCTGTGTACTTACAAAGAAATGATAAACAAATTCTGAAAATGAGCAAAATGCAAAATCAGCATACAAAAATCAAGGCTTTTCTCTGTACTTTCTATAGCAACGCTAGAACTATTTATAATACCCTCAATAAAGACAATGGAATAAGGTCGAGGAGAACAACAAGCCACCTAGTAATAAGCGTCATTCACAACAGCCTTGAAAACAAATGACCAGAGACAGGAGAGCCGGCAGCGGCAGCAGCAGCTCGGCAACCCCAGAGGAACCACCGACAAAGGCAGCAGGCACTGGGAGGCGCAAAGGCAGCAGGCCTCCTCAGTGCTAGCCTTCATCTCCTGCGTAGATCCCTCCTGCGCTCCTCTCAGCAACAATGGAGTCGTGGTCCCTACACATCACCATGCCTCCAAGCTTTCACTCGTGCTGCCTCCTCTGTCAAAAAAAGTGCTAAGACTGTTCCTCATCCTTCAGGACTTCAAGCCACCCTCTTGTACAAAATCCTACTTTGTACAGCACTTGCCTGTGGCCACTGTTTTTCTGTAGCAGGCTAACTCTTACCGAATTCTGCACACAGAGGTGGGGACAGGCATGAACTACTGCTACTGTCACTCAGGAATAACTTCCACCTACAATTCAAGTCCATAGTCCAAAAGCTTTTAACTTACTTATTTTAGTTTCTTTCCTAACATAGTATGAGGCCTAGAATTCATTGTTACCCTGACAGAAAACCCAAGTGGTTAGTACCCGGGCTTACCTGTAAATACCCTAAAACCACTATATTATTGGTACTGTCACAACACCATCCAAAAATGGAGTTTCACGTAGGGAATTTGGAGTGCTTGTGAGAAAACCCTAAGAAACCAAGACAAGAGTCTTCTCACCTGGAAACACAGAATTGTTCTTGGAATGTATTTGCATGTTCCACTCAGGTGTTAACGGTTAGGAGTAAGCTTCCCTCAGGTTATTACAGCTGGCTATTGTTACTGGCTTGCATACCTCTGTGAAAAACATGTTTATGCCATGTTTGGCTTGTCCTTGTGATTCTATACTTTTCTCATGTGATTCTTCTTAAACCTGAGAATGTAAATGTCTGATGCTCTGAAGAAAGTTGGCTATTGCATGCATCCACCTCATTTGAGGCTCCGTTCTCCCAGGTCCCACCACCTCCAGAGCAGTGAACACTCCTGAACTGACAAAAGGCACTAAAACATGATAGAGAAATACTACCGGAATGACCGAAGTCACTGTACTCAGAACCAATGAAGAAGGAACTGAAGGCTCAAGAAGGGGTGTGGGAGCCACGTTTGGCTTTACACCAGCCCTCATCCCTAATGTCAGTCATCTAGATTTGCAGGCTGTGAACAATACACTGGGATTCCAAGTAAGCAACTTGAAGAGCCAGCAGCAGATAAACATTCCCAGCATTACAGAGGTAAAGCTAGTGTGAGCAATGACAGAAAGGAGAGCTACACATAGGAAATACGGGTATAGATACTCACTTGTCGAATCGACATAGTACAGAGAATATACAGGAAGATGAAGGAGCAGTCTGTGGTGTCGTCTCCCAGCAGGTTCCGATGAGACAGTCCTTGGATGTAAGAAAGAGGAGTGAAGGGGAGCTTTGCCACCACTCGACCATCAAATCTAAAATGAAAAGATTAAAAAAAAAAAAAAAAAAAAAAGCAAAGAATTGTTATTTTTAGAAAATCAATACTTATTTTCAGGAAAAAGCCGAAGTACAAGTAGGACACACTTTAGCTAGGACTGAAGGTACAGTGGTGGGCACAAGGACCTGGCTAATCAGAGTACTCAAAACAGGGTCTTCCTACGACCCTGCACACTCAAATTACAGAGGACCGAAAAGACTTGTGTGCAGTATAGCTATTACTATGTGGTCTAGTCAAAACTGAGATAATAAGTTTTTTAAAGTATCCTCTTAGCTGGGCAAGGTACTCAAATACTCAAAAGGCAGAGGCAGGTGGATCTCTCCGAGTCTATACATAGCAAAGTACAAGCCAACCAAGGCTATGTAGTGAAACCCTGCCTCAAAACAAACAAATCAATACAATACAATACAGTACAGTACAGTATAGTACAGGGAAGGGGGCTGGAGAGATGGCTCAGCAGCTGCCATCACTTGCTGCTCTTCCAGAGGATCAGGGTTCGATTCCTATCACCCATATCATGGCTCACAATAGTCTTGTACCTCCAGTTCCAGATTTCATCTGCAGACACCTTGTACATACATGCAGGCAAAACACCATATATATTTTAAAGTGTATCCTCCTAAGTAGCAAGAAATCTGATATTTGATAACATGCATATTTTAATGAAAAATAACTTTTAGGGGCCAGCAAGATGGCTCATCGTGTAAATGTGACTGCTGTCGAGCCTGATGGCCTAAGTGCCATCCTGGAACCAACAGGAGAGAACCAGCTCCTGTAAGTTGACCTCTGACCTCCAAATATGTACCTCAACACATGTGAGGATACACTCCACAAAACACAGACAATTTTAAAAAAAGATTTAATAAGTATTTTGGGGGAAAATATATTCTAAAATTTAAAAATGTTGGGCAGTGGAGGCACACACCTTTAATCCCAGCACTTGGGAGGCAGAGGCAGGCGGATTTCTGAGTTTGAGGCCAGCCTGGTCTACAGAGTGAGTTCCAGGACAGCCAGGGCTACAAAGAGAAACCCTGTCTCGAAAAACCAAAAAAAAAAAAAAGGACAAGGAGGAATTTTTAACTTCTGAAATCTAATAGTTGTCTCATAAGAAATGATGGGGTTCACAATCCTCAGTTTTGGGGTGCTACAGCATCACACATCAGGACACTCTAGAAAACTCCACAGACAATGAGAGTGACAGAGAGGAACATTGTGAGATTTATGAAAACTGCAGACTCCTTGAAAGGATGCCAGAGATACCCAGGAAAACCTAAACCACATCTTGGGAAACCTGGGTCTAAACCCTGTCTTGAAAAATATGGTGGAAAGAGACTAAGGCACTAAAATCAGCTTCTGGCCTTCGTCCTCTACCCACCCACAGACACAGAAGCACACACAGACAACCATATACACTACGGGTAAGGGAGAAGCAGCAGCAGCGATTTTTTATTTGTTTGAAACAGAGTTTCTCTGTGTAGCCCTAGCTGTTCTGGAACTCACTCTGTAGACCTGGCTGGCTTGAACTCAAAGAGATCTGCCTGCCTCTGCCTCTTGAGTACTGGGATTAAAGGAGTGTGCCACCATTTACCTAGCTACCAATTTTTTTAAAGAGAAGATCTTGCTATATCCCAAGCTGACCCCAAAATTGCAATCTCTCTGCTTCAGCCCCAACAATCATCCTGCCTTCCCTTCACCTAAAGGTCCTTGGCAAAGTCTAACTAATAGTGACCCCCCCCCATGACTATGATATTATATAAGGAATAGCTAAACAAACTTCTTCAACCTAATAAAGGAAAGAGTTGGTACAAGGTAGACTGTTCCTTAAGCACACTTAAGCTTTGCAAATCCAGAGCAGGACTGCTACTCTTGAGCAGAAGTACATGGAACCATATGCAGACTCAGTAAAAGGAATTATTTCTTTTTAAAAAACAGAGTCTACTTTAGTCTAGGGAGAGCCTAGCGGGAGTGACTGTGAACACCCGATCCTCCTGCCTCTATCCCCGGGGAGCTTGGAAATGGAACCGCCAGAGCACTGCTGATGGTCTTCCAGCTCTTTTAAAGCTTCCGCTTCATAGAGCTGTGCTTCTCTAGTCTTTTTTTGTCTTTCTTTTGAGACAGGTTCTTGCTGTATACTGGAAGCTGGCCTCAAGTCTGCTGTGTTTGAAGCTAGAATATAGTCTCTTAAATGCCTACTTTTAGCCTTAACATTTACAGACAGACAGTAGATGCTTTAAGAAAAAGACCTACTTTCCGGGCGGTGATGGCGCATGCCTTTAATCCCAGCACTTGGGAGGCAGAGGCAGGCGGATTTCTGAGTTCAAGGCCAGCCTGGTCTACAGAGTGAGTTCCAGGACAGCCAGGGCTATACAGAGAAACCATGTCTTGAAAAAACAAAACAAAACAAAACAAAAAAAAGAAAGAAAGAAAGAAAGAAAGAAAGAAAGAAAGAAAGAAAGAAAAGAAAGAGACCTACTACACACCTATAAGTCTAAGATTCTAGAACTTGGAAGGCAGAGAGGTAAAACAACTGCATTTTCAAGGACAGCCTGGACCACACAACAAAATCCTGTCTTGATTTTTTTTAAAGTAAAAATTAAAACGATGATGATAATAATATCACAGAAATTCACAACCCACTTCTATGCTGAAGAGTCAAGCTAAAAGAAACATTAAAGACACTTAGAAAAAAGCTACAAGTAAACTGACTTAACAGAAACACTACTGTTCCATGAAAATATTAAATGTATAACATGAGACAGAGGTAAGCAGATCTCTGTAGTTTGAGGTCAGACTGGTCTACACAATGAGTTCCAGGGCTATGTAGAAAAAACATGTCTCAAAAAACAAAAACAAACAAATGAAAAAGTACAACATGTCAAACACTCCAAAATGAATTGATCAAAGTTTCTTCTATTATTCTGTGTGCACTGGTGGCTTTCAGTGCAGAGGTCAGATGACAATTCTGTAGAACTGGTTCTCTCCTTCCACCTTTATGTGGGTTTCAGGAATCAAACTCCAGTCGCCAAACTTGCACAATAAGCTGCTTTACTCACTGAGCTATCTAGCCAGCCCCTGACAACACTTTAAACGTTTAAGTAATATACTGTTACAGGCCATGGAGCCGAGGGAGTGTAACACTTCAGTACATGTATAAAATGTGTGATGATCAGAACATGGTTATCAGCTGCCTATCTCCTCATACATCTATTATCTATCTATCTATCTATCTATCTATCTATCTTTTGGTGGCAGGAACAATCAAGATCCTTGCTTCCATATTTTAAAAATGTTCAATAAATTATTAAGCATAGGAGGCCCTATGTAGAACAGCTGACACGCCTGAAGCCCACAGGGTATAAAGTACCAACTCTTGAAGTCGTCCTTTAGCAACTGTACGCAAACTGTGGTATGCCGTTCATCACCATACACAAAAATAATAAATGAGGGAAAACAGAATTATAGGTTAGAAACTATGGGATTTCCAGATACCTCATAGTTATTTCATCTTCCAATGTTATCCAGCTCTAGAGGCCCATGGCTCCAAGAACGATCAGCTACGTACAACCAGTGGAGTTTTGGGTTCTTTTTAAGATACAGTCTCATTATGTAGCTCAAGCTGACTTGAAACTCACTATGGAGACCAGGCTGCCTTTGAATTCACACAGACCTGCTGTCTCTGCCTCCCCAGTGCTGGGATATTAAGTCAAGTGCCATCTTGCCTGGCTAGAAATTTAACATTTTTGTATTTGGACTTCTCTAAACCTCTCATGTAGATAAAGAATAACCACTTTCTTCTTCTTTCCCTAGTATACCTCATACATATTTCTATCACAACACTCATCAGTGTATCATTTGTCTCCTCTTTTTCTGTAAAATTTTGATAAGCACTGAGACATGGTATAAAACCTAAGTTTTTATGGTTAAAAAAAAAAGCCTGTATATATTTTATAAAATGGTCTTTATAATTTTTCACTCTACAATGGGAAGTAAAGGTAGACGTTGGAAGAAGACAAAAAGGAAGCGTGAGAAAAAAGAGAGCGTGAGGGAGGCAAGGAAACAAGAAACCCAGCGCATGTCTGCTGACGTGGTATAGTTCCAGTGAACTCTGGATGTCTGCCTAGCTCTGTCAAAGCAGCGTCTCACGATTGCGCCATACTCCAACTCGCTGTTTAAACAGTACCTGAACAAGATTATAGTTGTTAAGACTCTATTTTAAGGTCAAAATGTTTTTATATGAATACCTTCAGTTTGAAGAAGCATATTAGTAAGCAACTTAAAAACAGAGGAATAAACTGAATTATTTTTAAAGACTATCTGATGACCAAACATTCTCACTGCTAAGTAGATTTAAAAAGTTATTAGGAACCAGGCAGTGATTATGCTTGCCTTTACTCCCAGCACTCAGGAGGCAGAGGCAGGAGGATCTCTGAGTTTGAGGCCAGCCTGGTCTATAGAGCAAATTCAAGGACATCTATGACTACACCGAGAAACCCTGCCTCTAAAACCAAAGTTATTATATCAGTGTTCCTCAACTGTGGTGGTTTGATATGCTTGGCTCAGGGAGTGGCACTATTAGGAGGTGTGGCCTTGTTGGAGGAAGTATGTCAATGTGGGGGTGGGCTTTGAGACCCTCCTCCTAGTTGCCCTTGAGATAGTCTTTTCTTGTTTGCCTTTGGAACAAGATATAGAACTCTCAGCTCCTCCCAAACCATGCCTGCCTGCATGCTGCTGTGATTCCTGCCACGATGATACTGGACTGAACCTCTGAAGCTGTAAGCCAGCCCTAATTAAATGTTGTCCTTATAAAAGTTGCTTTGGTCAAGGTGTCTCTTCTCAGCAATGGAAACCCTAAGACATCAACTGTTCTGGTGCTGCCACCCTTTAATACAGTTTCTCATGTGACCACCAAGATTATTTTCATTGCTACTTCATAACTATAATTTTACTACTGTTATGAATAGTAATGTAAATATCTGTTTTCTGATGGTCTTAGGCCAGCTATAAGAGTTGACAGCTCCCCTACCCAAAAAGGACTGATATATTATGTGACTGTATTCTTTTAAAATGAAATTCTTATTTACATAATTATATTCAAGTTACTAAAACAAAAAAGAGGATGGTGAGATGGTCCAGAGGGTAAAGTCACTTGCCATTATGCCCGACTACCTGAGTACAAACCCCAGGACCTATCTGATGGAAGGAGGAAACGAATTCCAGCAAGTTGTCCTCTGACCTCCACTTACGCATGTTGTTTTAAAAATAAAAATCCCAGCTGTTGGGCTGGTGAGATGGCTCAGTGGTTAAGAGCACTGACTGCTCTTCCAGAGGTCATGAGTTCAAATCCCAGCAACCACATGGTGGCTCACAACCATCCATAGTGAGATCTGATGCCCTCATATGGGTGTCTGAAGACAGCTACAGTATACTTATATAAAATAAATAAATTATTAAAAAAAAAAATCCCAGCTGTTTGACTTTACCAGTGAAGACTCAGGAGCCAGAGCTAGAATGAAAACCTGCTAGCTCAAAGAGGCAGAGAAAAGCACCAGCTGACCCCCCACTCCACCAGTCTCCTTCTCCACACTGTCTTAAATACCTTCCAACTCAAAGGCCCTCCTTTCTGCTCACAGACTGTTAACTCCCAGCCAGCTAGTTACTTGCTTGGCCACTTGGCCAGAGTTGATTTTCTTTAGCTCTTGAAGTACTTGTTTACAGTAAACAGAAAGCTCTAGGATCAAAGGCTGGGCCCTATCCCAACCAGAAACAGGTTTTACAGTTCACAATCTCAGGGTTCACAGTGTGCCCAAACATCCTGTAACATATGCGCATGCGGTCTCAGTCTCTTCTCTCTTTCTCTCTCTCTCTCTCCTTTCTCTGTCTCTCTCTCCCTCCCTCCCTCCCTCCCTCCTCCTCCCCCTCTCATACTAAATAATGTCTTTAGGAAATCCACACCTACCTATGTGGTGGTGGTGGGTACAGCAGCATGGAGACTACTGCATACTCTCAAATGATTATAAAAGACACACGACGGTGAGGATATACTCAAAGTGCACCATACATCAGCACTGTACATTCACAGAGTGACTATAAGCCAGTTTTTAAAAGGGCAGACAGCATGGGGGAAATTCGCTCAATGTACAATGTACTTGTAACACATACAATAAATATATACAATGAAAACATTTTTCTTGATATTTGAATAATGTATAGTTTGAAATTTTGTTGTTTTTCTTCCATTTTGGGGGGAGGAGAGGGCAGGGGTTCAAGACAGGGTTTTTCTGTGTAGCCTTGGCTGTCCTGGAGCTCACTATGTAGATCAGGCTGGCCTTGGCACTCATAGAGCTCTATCTGCCTAAGCCTTCCAAGTGCAGGGAATAAACACATGTGTCACCACTGCCACCACTGCCTGGCTTTCTTTATTTTTGAGAGAGGATTTGGCTGTGGAGTATAGGTTGGCCTCAAACTCAGAATTACTTTGAAATTCTGTCAAATACAATATTACTACAAATCTTACACTCACTTGCATACAAACACAACATTTACTAGGCAGAAGCATATAAAAGGTTACTCACATGGAATTAAACATTCCCATCAAGGCAGTAAAACAAAAGCCAATTGCAAACATGGATTTCATTCGTACCTACAAGGAAAGCAAAAAATGGTCACTTCAAACTAAATACATATATCTCATACTACAAAAATTGAAGTTTCATGTAATTTTCTTTGAAAGTGTTCCATAGAGCTGGTGTGGCAGGCAGAGACAGGCTGATTTGACAGGATGAGGTGAACTGTGAGGCCAGGGCTACACAGGGAGTCTCTGTCTCAAAAACAAAGAACAAAAAGATTTCTTTTGCAAAAAGCTCCTTGTTATCTAAGTTACCTTCTGTCTCCAGTTCCTCCTCTCCTTGTGACTTGTAAGAAACTGGGATAGCTCTGAGGCCACATGCTGGCCAATCAATCATCAGTAATAAGTGTTGACTGGGATATTTGTATTATCATTATGGTAGAAGTCTGGAATTCTTGGACTCACTAAATCTCTGCCTGTCCGATGAGGAGCTGGATCATAGGCATGTACTCTCACACTATCTGGCTCTGGAAAGCACTTTTTAAAGGACTCTCCATAGGCTTTTCTCAAGGGGTGAGATGGTGCGACTGAAATGAAGAACAAAACGTCTCAGAGAAAGCATCAAACAGTCGAGTGAACCTGAGGGCATGCTAAGCTACCACACCAGCTTGGGGCTACCGACCTCTTGACTTCATGAGCAACAGAAAGCAAGCAACATGGTGGGCTCTGTGAGTTAGGTATTCTGTTATTTTCAACTAAATTCTTATTAAATTCCACTAAATTCTTATTAAATTCCACATCCCAGAAATGCATAAATAGACAAAAACAAGTATAAAGATAGACAGTTTTCAGACAGTATCTCTGGATCACTTGGCAATTTTTACTTTTATAATTTCCAAATAGTGAACATGATAAACATTGTGCTAAGGGTGAAAAAAATCTGCTTTTTAAAACATTTCCCTGGGGCTGGAGAGATGGCTCAGTGGGACCTGAGTTCAATTCCCAGCAACCTCATGGTGGCTCACAACCAACTGTAATGGAATCTGCTGCCCTCTTCTGGCCTGTCTGAGACAGCGACAGTGTACTTACATAAAACAAATACATAAATTAGAAAAAAAAAAAAGGAAAATTTGCCAGGCAGTGGTGGCACATGCCTTTAATTCCAGCACTCAAGAGGCAGAGGCAGGCGGATCTCTATGGGTTCAAGGCTAGCCTGGTCTACAGATCAAGTTCCAGGACAAACAAGGCTAAGCAAAGAAACCCTGACTCAACAAAAACAAACTAACCAAACAAAACCAAAAAAACCTTAAAAAACTTAAGAAAGCAAGACATGGAGTATCATTGTAACTACTGTATTGTAAGTGACAAAAACAACCGTAAATGTTATTCTGGGGTGTGTTTTTTCCATCAGTATCAGTATTTTATTTCTAATAATGTTTATGTCCCTTACTGCACATAAAAACTTGAATATATCAGTATCAAAGGAAAAAAAAAGAAGGCATTTCTGAATAACACAAATTATAACCTCCAAAGCAGCCTTTACAAACAAACTATTAAAATGAAGGTTTTTTTTTGAGGGGGATGTGGGGGGTTGTTTGTTGGTTTTCTTGAGACAAGGTCTTCCTGGGTAGCCCTGGCTGGCCTGGAACTCAGAGAGAGTCCCCTTGCTTCTGCTCCTGAGTGCTGGGATTAAAGGCATATACCACCATGCCGGCTTTAAAATTAAGTTTAAATGTGGCAGCATATTTTAATTGTTTGGCTCAATAATACCTATTACTATTTATATCCCTGATAGGTGATAAATTTTAAGAACTTAAATGTAATGTATTTGATGCAAATGGGACTTCTGTTGAAAAAAAAAAAGCTTATGTGGTTTACCATCAGTCACCCTCTGGACTCTTACCATTGACAGGTCTCTATTGTTGTTCTTTAGTTTCTCTTCTTGTCTCTCTGAAAAGAATAAACTGGTTAGTTCAAAAATATTGATCACAGCCTAATTCTTGAATAAATTATCACTGTCTGGAGATTCTAATAGCATTTTGTTTCAATATCACTCAATAAGATGAAGTGAATACATGGGCTGTTGCTTATTCTGTACTAACACAACGTTTAAATACAGAAGAATACCAAAATATTTCAATTTAAAAAGCACTATGAGTGGCACTTACAGATCAGATTGGTGGAAACCAACAGATGTCTAATTGGACTCATGGCCCACTGAACACGGGGAGGTCACGCTTAGAAAGCTAGCCAATTTTCTGGAGCTGGTGAGGTCACAGGTCTTAGAAAGTCTACCGGGAGTCGGGGAGAGAGACGGCTCAGCAGTTAAGAACACTGGCTGCTCTTCTAGTGGATGTGGGTCCAACTCCCAGCACCCACATGGAGGCTCACAAGTTATACGTTTGAAAAAAGAAAATCAATCTACTACCTTCACTTTGGTATGCCATGTAACTCCTGTCTACTCTTATCCTTATCCTACAGATAAGTGTGGCTGCCATCCTCATCAAAGAAGCTTCTCTTTGCAAAAAATGGAGGCCATCACCGAAAACCACAACTCAACACAAAGCAGAAAACAGCAGACTGTGCAGGCCTAGCCCCAGTGGATACAGCTACACCACAGGTCCTGTATCCCTGCTCAGGGACATCACAAAAGAGGGAGCAAAAGGACTGTACGCGCCAGAATACCAGTCAGTCTGATGTTGAAACTGACTGTCCTAGAAATGGCTGCATAAACAAGACCAGAACAATGGCAAAGCAACAGACAATAGACATGATAATGTAGAAGGGACAAGACTTCACAGGGTCCCACCCCCAGATAAAAAACTTTATGAAACTAATGACTGCTGGGAGGGGAAAATTAGCTTTGCTCGGGGTTGAGCTCTCTTACTGGCTATTCAAGTGGTCAGTTTTGAAACAATATACACAAAACAACAAAAACAGAAGAACCAGATAGTATTTACTTACTTGTGCATGCATATACATAGATCTATGTAACAATAATAAAGAATATGAGGTTATGCATTTAAGATGGGGGGAGGTATGGGAAGGTTTGAGGGACAGTACCTGGGAGGGGCTGGATAAAGGAATGGGGTAAAGTGATGTAACTATTTAATTAAAAATATTATTAAAAAACCTGGGTGATGGTGGTACAAGCCTTTAATCTTAGCACTCAGGAAGCAGGGCAATAGGATCTCTGTTAATTCCAGGCCAGCCTGGCCTATATTACAAATCCCTGGACAGTCGAAGCTGCACAGAGAAAAGCTGTCTTACAAAACAAAACACACACACACACACACACACACACACACACACGCATATACACATACATAGACACACACACACGCCCACACATATATATACATACACATACATAGACACACACACACCTACATATATATATATATATATATATATATAGACACACACATACACATACACACATATAAACATATATATACACATACACACATACACAGACACACACACAGACACACACAACCCCAGTTGTATCTAGGTTGCTGTCTCACCTATCTTCTTTTTCTGTTGTCGACCAGCTGACTCTGTTATAGTTTCCTTCTTCTTCTCTACTGTAAACATAAACACATAAAATTATATATGAAAAGGATGCTCTCCCACAGATGAATTACTACAAAGCTACACTGACCAACGTTGGTCATGACTGAGTTAACTGGCCTACTCCCTTACCTGCTGGCAGAAAAGAAAAACTAAGCATTTGCTTAGTATGCATAAGCCCTCACTGTTTCCAAAGCCGCCATGTAAATAGAACTGCTTTACAGGTATCAGTATTCTCCAGATAACAAGACTTAGATCAGCACAAGAAAACAAATCTATGTTTAATTCTAATTCAAACCTATTTATAAACCTGAAAAAAATCCCATGCCTAGGTCCATAATGAATTCTGAATATAAAGTACCAGGAAAAAATTACACATTCACATTTACCTGTTCAAGTGCTCCAAAGAGAGGTCTATGGCTAAATCAGACACTACAAAGATCTGATTCTATCTGGAGACTAAATAAACCTAAGAGTTTACTAAAAAAAAAAAAAAAAAAAAAAAAAAAAAAGTACAAAGAGAAAATTCTACCATGTAAAGGAATAGCAAGCACTAAGGAGCAATAGTAGGAAAATCCAAGCCCGGTTCAGAGGTTAGAAAGGGCCCTATGAAACCAGGCAAATAACACAGGAGAATATGGGATAAGATGTGGCTTCAGGAAAGCCAGACGTGCTGGGTGGTATGCCCTTGTAATGCCACTCTAGAAGCTGAGGCAGGAGGATTGCAACTTAGAAGCAAGCCTGAAGTTACGGTAAGCCGCTACCTCAAAACCCCACAAAAACAAACAAAGTCAGAAAAGAAGGGAAGGAAGAATCTTATTTTCCTGAGCTTTACTGGTCATATCTTTTTTTAAAAAGTTTTTTTTTTTTTTTTTAATTTATCTCTGTGTGTGTGTGTGTGTGTGTGTGTGTGTGTGTGTGTGTGTGTTTGCACGCGTGCACGCCTGCTAGTCTGTATGTGCACCATGTCTGTACAGATGCCCACAGGGCCATGGATCCTTGGAACTGGAATTACAGGCAGCCATGAGCCACATGATGTGGGTACTGAGTCCTATTACAAGAATAGAAAGCATCTTAACTGCTGCTCTATCTCTTGAGGGCTAAGGCCATATCTATCAACATTCCTTTTTTTCTTCTCTCCTTCCTTTCTACATCTTCTCATCACTATGCAATCCTTGGCTGTCCTGAACTGACTGTGTGGACCAGGCTGGCCTTAAACTCAGAGCCACCACACCTGGCAGCTGCTGCTGCTCCTCTTCCGGTTTTTTGTTTTGTTTTGCTTTGTTTATTTGTTTGTTTATTTGTTTTTGGAGACATGGTCTTTCTATGCAGCTCTGGCTGGCCTGAAACTTGTTATGTAGACCAGACTGGCCCGGAACTCAGAGATACTCCTGTCTTTGCCTCAGAGATTTAAGTCTGGCTCATTGCTTCCTTGAAGTTGAATTTAACTATGCAGCTCACCCAGACTTCTCTCAAACTCAGGACTCCCTGTTTCAGTCTCCCAAATACTAGGATTATGGACATATGCCATTCCACCCAGCACACAGGTCTTTTATCCTAAAAGCCATATAAAGGAGACAAGTAACATAACCAGATTTATGTTCTGAAAAAGTACTCTACATGTATGATGCAAAGTAAATCTGAATAACTGAGGGCAGACACATGAGGTGCTACAATAGAGTCAATGAAACATGGTACTTTAAAATAGGTGGGCTTGGCAGATATGAGAGATGTAAAAGTATCTAAAACCATTCAAGAGGACAACAGTTGCAGGCTTTGATAGTAAAACACAGGCAGGAAGTAATAACAAATACTTAAACAAAGGGAGCGAGCCTTATACCTGTAACCCCTACACTAGAGAAAAGGTCAACTAGGGGGTCAAGGGCAGCCTGAGTTACAAAGCAAGTTCTAAGTCAGTCAAGGCAAGAGTGAGACCTGTCCCAAAAAACCTAAAACAAAACAAAACAAAACATTAAACTCAAAACCAAAACAACTTTCCCGTTGACCATGGCCAGCCACTGCTCTAGTCACACAGGGTACATCCCTAGCGGGCATGACTCTTCATGCTAGTAAGTAGAAGCCAGCAACAAAGAAAGCAAGCATATAACTTGTTTTTAAAAAGATTTTTGGATTTCCCTGCTAGAAGCACAAAGTCACTAAGGTAAGAAAATCCTGAAGAAGGTCATGTTTGTGAAGGTAAATATAATGAATTTGGCTTAAATATGGTGAGCCCACATTATCAACATTGAATAAAGGATGTTGAACTGTAATTTTAAAAGTCTAGGCTCGAAAACAAAAGTCTGAGTTTAGTCTCAGTTCTTTGTTTTCTTGTAATGTAAGTCTATCATTAACTTTCTGGGTCTCAATCTCCTGTCCCATAAGATGGAGACATTTTTATAATCAACCGAGACGGTTGCTATGTGAACCAAATGACATATTTTTCGCTGCTGAGGGAGCAACTCCAGGCTTAGAGCATGCTAGGCACGAACTCTATCTCAGCTCTATACTCTGAGCCCCTCACATGAGATAATTTAGGAGGAAAGAAATGCAAGGGTCACTGAGGAGTGTAGCTCAACTGGCAGAGTGCAGAGACTGCCTCAGAGACTTAAGGCATGTACCAAGTCTACCATACACAAAGCTCTGAGTGCAGTCCCCAGCACCCCACAAACTGGACATGATGGTAAATAACCCTGATCCCAGCACTCAGGAAGCAGAAACAGATCAGAAGTTCAAGGTCAACTTCAGCTAACAGAGTTCAAAGTTAGCCTGGCCTATAGAAGACCCTGTCTAACATTAAAAACAAACAAAACCTGGCACTCACAAAACTTACAAAGATATAAGGAACTAAGAAGGGTACAGAACTAAAGCAAGCTAGCTGTAGAGACTCTTGGGAGCAAGTCAGCTGTGGGTTTGGGTTCTGACAGGTCATAGTTCCATCACTTGGAAGGCAGGAGAATCAGCTCAAGGTCATTTTCAGCTAGTGAGTTCAAGGACAACCAGGGATTAAATGAGACCCACCTCAAAAAAAAAAAAAAAAAAGAATACTGGATACCAATTGTGCTTTTACAAATCATTCAGAGTCCCTATAACGGGGAAGCTGAGGGCGAGGCATAATAAATTTGAGGACTATCAAGGCCTTATTTATAAGATCAGTGAGGCCTGCCTGGGCTACCTAAAGCCTTATTTAAGATGATCAGTTGTGCCCTGCTAAATTTTAACTTTACCTCAAAGGCCACAAATTTTATTCTGGCCTGGAATACACTATGTAGACCAAGCCTGCCCATCTGGAGCTCTGCCACACAGATTCCTTTTAGCTTTATTAAAGACACTGCACAAAGTGTGTTTAATTTCTATTTTTACCAAGTTGGATTATGGTTTTGTTTGTAATGTGAATCTCCCTATGTAGCCCACACTAGCTCCGAACTCGAAATCCTGTCTTGATCTCTTGAGTGCTGAGATTTCTGATGCCCTAACAAGGAATACTGAACTTTTTTCTATTCTTGGTATGCTCCTAAAATAGTTACTGTGAACACGCACTCAATGAACTTACTGTGTTGCAACTTCCACCATGTTACCATACTCACATTTTTTACTTTGTTTTTCCACTTCTGCCTTCAATCTCTTGTATTTGTCTGTCCTGTAGACCAGGACCCAGGTTATGCCTAAAAGATTAAAAGCAACATGCTAATGAGAAATTAATGGAAATCGCAACGAACTATCTTTGTTAGTGTTGGAGACAAAAGGATTTCGACATTTTTCACTATACTTATCAGTAATTAACTTTTTTCCAAGTCAGATCAAAACATGATTTTTTTTAATGTATCCACAAATACGTAAAGAAAATCAGGAAGTATGATGCCACACTATTCCCCTGCTTCTATAGGGGATGAGCCCAGGATTTTTTTTTGCAACGGACGACGCAGGTCGCAGGAAGTGGGGCTCCCGATCTTCAAGGGGTTCGAGGGACCTCAGTGCTCTTCCACCCTGAGACTAATCAAAGGTCCAAGAAACAGCCACCCTCACCCTCGGCGAGCAGCGCGGTGCACACGGAGATAAAAACGATGAGCAACGTGTCTGCAAACATGGTGCTCATCTCGCTCGTCCGTCCCTGCGCTCCCACCCTTCACGGGGGGAAAGCACTCAAGAGGCAGAGAGACCGGGAAGAGACTTCGCGGGACCGACCCTCGAGGAGCACTCCAACTTTGACAGCACGGACTCCACACTTCCGCTTCCGGGACACCGACCCGGAACTGCACGTTTCACTCTTGCTGGGTGGCCACTTGAGTCAGAAGAAAGCCGCAACCCGCAAGTCTCGGGGGCTGAAGGCGCGCGCCAGACCCAGTCTCGCGAGAGTTGGAAATACAGTTTCGTTGGAGGATGGCGGTGTGGTGGAGCGTCTACCTCCTCGGTGGTGTGTTAACTGCTCTCCGAGCCCGATCGCCTACCTCACCACTAGAATCTTGTCATGCAGTGTCTGGACTTCACCTTCAGCCCCACCTCCGTGACCGAAAAGTTAGGCTGACACGTACCGATCGCCAGGGTTTGGGTGCTCGCCCCTGGTCGTGAGGCTGGGCGCGCCCAGTTGAGGTAGTTCTCGGCTGCTGGTGAAAATAAGCCTTTATTACGCCGGAGGAGGGAAACGGTTGCACACTTAGCTGCGGCTGAGGTTTTATTGGAAGGAAAGTTCTGCGGTGGCACAGTTGACGGGAAAGAAGTGGAAACGTTGGATTCGAGGATTAGAAGTGTTTCTGGAAAAAGCAAAGAGTGAAAGGTGGGGCTGGGGTGAGGAGAAAAGGCTTGGTGTGTAAAAGTAGAATGCCCTGAGAGAGGGTCATAAACTCAGATGTCCTCTGTGAGGGACTGTAAATTACCTTGTGCAAGAAGATGACGGGAAGTCCCTGATAAGAGCACTCAATTCCTCCCAGTTCTCCAATCTGGTCTTTTTCTTCAAGAAAACTCAGAAATCATCATTTGTGCGTTGGTTTGTTTTGAGACGGGCTTGCACTGTGTAGCCCTGGTTGGCCTGAAGCACACAGATCCACCTGCCTTAGCTTTCCCTAACAGTGTGTGCCACCATGCCCAGCTTGACTTCACTGTCTCTCATTGGTTCTTCCAAATTTCACTGCACACAATTTATAAATCTTTCGTAAAATAACCTTTTAGTTTCTCTTGCCTTATACTTACTCAGGGCCCCTTTAATAGATATTAAATATATGTCTATTAAATAAAGACATAGATATATCTCTCTTGACTGGACATTAAATATATGTTGGGAACAGTACTGGGCCATGTAAGATGGAGTAAGATAAGATTCCTTGGTTCCAAAATTCCTTAGGGAAATTGTACGCCATAGTAAGATATAACAGTTCCGGCTTAAGTGTTGAGAGCACAAGACCGATTCTTCCTGGAGGATTTAGAAGCTTCAGAAAGGTCAATCTGCTGAACTTTGGTTTGAGTAATAGTTCAGACAAGGGAATGTTTTTATTTAATCTTCTCCATCACCCAAGGTAAATGCTGAGATAGGACAAAAGGATGACCTTTGAGACCTGCCAGATTTTCAGTTCTGGCTCTGCTGCTTGAATATATGGCTTAAGTCTTTTAGCCTCAGTTTTCTGTAACCATTAATGACACCAGCTGCATAAAACTGTCAGAAGCTTGACTGACAAAGAGTATATACTGTTCAATAAAGCTGTGCCTGACATGCAATTTAACAAGTTAAATATACTGATTGTATAATACTAAGAGTCTAGTTAAACCATACTACACTGTAGCTAGGTATGCTATCTTAAAATTATGAAAGGTGAAGGATTAGAATCAGTGAAATGCGGTTGGAGACAATGCTAAGAGCCCTGTCTGTTCTAAGATCTGAGTTCAGTTCCTCTGCACCCACATGGAAGCTCACAGCCAGCTCTAACTCCAGTTTCGGGTGATCTGGCGCCCCCTTCTGGCCTCTTAAGGCATGCACATACATTCATGGGGGCAAAATCACGGGGCATATAAAATAAAAATCAACCACGCATGGCCACAATCCCAGCATTTGGGAAGTAGGAAGAATTCAAGGCCAGTCTGGTCTACAGAGTGAGTTCTAGGCCAGCTAGGGCTACACAAACCCTGTACTGAAAAACAAAACTAGGCCGGGCAGTGGGGGCGCACGCCTTTAATCCCAGCACTTGGGAGGCAGAGGCAGGTGAATTTCTGAGTTGGAGGTCAGCCTGGTCTACAGAGTGAGTTCCAGGACAGCCAGGGCTACACAGAGAAACCCTGTCTCAAAAAAAAAAAAAAAAAAAAAAAAAAAGGGGAAAGAAAGAAAGAAAAACGAAAAACAAAACTAATAAGTAAGATTTAAAAAAAAAAAATGAAGCCAGGGTGGTAGTGCATGCCTTTGATCTCAGCACTCTGGAGGCAGAAGTAGGCGGATCTCTGTGAGTTCAAGGCTGGCTTGGTATACAAGGAGTCCCAGGACAGCCAGGGCTACACAGAGAAACCCTGTCACTAAAAGCCAAAAAGAAGAAATGAGAACTGGAGAACTGACTCAGCAGTGGTTAAGAGCACCGGCTGCACTAAAGGATTTATATTCAGTTCCCAGCATCTACAGAGCTGCTGTCAGAGCTGCCTGTAACTCTGGTTCCAGGGGATCATACACTCTCTTCTGGCTGAAGGCAGAGGCATACAGACGGTTCATAAATTCAGGGAAAGCACCCACACACATAAGAATTTTTTTTCAAATGATTAATCAATGAAATGGACTGATAAAAAGCATCTCAGCTGTCCCTGTGCAAATGTCTACAGTGTGAACAGCAGCTGCTAAGATACTTCCTGGGACGGTGGTGTGATGTCACGGTCCTGCACGTTATTGAAGAGCTGTCCTAGTTCAAATAATACTCTCCCTAACAGACAGTATTAAGATTTAGAAGCTCTTCTGGAAACCATCCCCCACAGCACATTGTCGTGCTCCAGCCTCTAGGACTGCGGCAAGGCTTTTGTCTGTGACTTCCTTTATTCTCCTTAGTAGTATCTAGTATGTTTGGTGACAGCTAGAGTCCTCTTTAGTTTATATCTGCTTCTTGCTGTGTTAGCACTCTCTGCGGAAGGTAAATAGGCACTAACCTTCAAATGTTGCACATTGCCAGTAGAATCAGTAGTACTGTTTTTTAAAGAGTGCCAGACTAGCCATCATAAATAAACTCTTTGAAGAGAATTGTCTCTGTTTATACTCAAGTATGAAACACTATGTGTACTAGGTTTCAGTCTTTGCCACTCTTTAACTGGTTACTTTTACAAGTTACTGATATTTAATTTCTCTGAGCCTTTTGGAAAATATCTGTTCAATGGGAATAAAACTACTTACATTTAACAGTTACTGTTTGGGGTATGTAAGATTAAGTGCAAAGTTCTGAAGTTGGAAAGACTGCTTGCCTTCCCAGCTAGACCACTGACAAGCTAGATATTTAATTTTAGACAGCGAGTGCTTTGATTTAATGAGAGCAAAAATGGCATAATAGTTATGCTGGTGCCTAAATCTAAACCTTTTACTTAGTTTTCTCCCCTCCCACCACCACCACCAAAAAAAAAAAATCCGTTACTCTTGGCCATCTCAGCTGAAAAGGGAGAATTGTGAGGAGAAAAAACAAAGAATTCACTGTCCCTGCAGAGGATAGTGCCACAGGCCTTAATCCCACCAGTGCAGTCAGGAGGCAGAGGCCAGGCTGGATTGTGGTGAGTTCTAGGCCAGCCAGTCAGGGCTATAATGTAAGATGCTGGGGGGAAAAAAAGGCTTTATTCTGCCTGGTCTATAATACAGTTATTGCTAATGATTTACTGGTTCTATTAAAACACTGAGGACTCAATCCTTTGGGCTGACAGTCTATCACTTCATTTAGATTGCCCAAACTGAGCCTGTGTATTTCCTCCAAATATTCAATATTCAATTCTCTCTCTCTCTCTCTCTCTCTCTCTCTCTCTCTCTCTCTCTCTCTCCCTCCCTCCCTCCCTCACTCCCTCCCTCACTCCCTCACTCCCCCCCTCCCTCCTCTTAGATATGTAACTCCATATCTAAATGGTTTGCAAACCTGAAATGAAGGCACAGTTCTCAGAAATGCCCTTGTCTGACTTGCCCACATAGCAAGTTTTATGGATTTCCTTATTTCTCTTATCTCTTCAGGCCTCACACATTTCTGTCGTCATCGACTCTAATTCACACCGGGATGGTTCATGTGTAGGATATTCTAACTAGTGACACATACAAAATTCTTTCCCCTGGCCCAGCCACTCTTCCTGTGTCTGCAGTGCAATCCTTACAGATGCAGAGTAAAGATCCAGGGAAGAAGGAATTGAGGTCATTGCCCAGAGTGTTTTGCCCCTAAACACTTAAATATATTCACAGCAAAGAACAGACGAGGTATTGAGCTCTGAGGGGAAGATCCCCTCCTCCCCATTTTACTAGCAGGACTAAGTAAGACCTGAGCTTCGTAAACCTGAGCACTAAGGAGTTGTGAATTCTTCCTAAAGAAAAGGCAAACACTAAAGTATAAGTATGGTACTAGGTTTTTAGTATGTTGCCCCTCCCTCCAAAAAATATCTGAGTTTGTGTATATTTGTTCTAAGTGCATAATTTGCTTTGGGGTAATCAATACTGTTTTGAGGACAGATTATTTCCCTTTTTTGTATGGAAAATGGTTTCTTTGGTGAGAGAGGATGGTGTTTTGTAGAAATACCTTGAGAGAATCAAATTGGAGAACACAGAATGGAAGGTAAAATTGAGCTAAGACACGGGAAGCTGTGATCAGAAACCAGGAGTTGGAGTTGAGAAGGTGCTAGTCTCCTGAGCAGGGGGATAGCAGCCATCCATGGTGTTTCAAGAGGGGATGTACTCACAGGAACAGAGGGACAGAGGGGCTAGGAAAGCAGCTCAGGGAAGTGCTTGCCTGGCATCCACCAGGCTCTGGGGTTGATTACCAAGGGTGTGTAAAAACCAGGTGTGGTGGTGCATCTCTGTAGTCCCAGCACTGGAGAGATGGAGGCAGGAGGGTCAGAGGCTTGGGGCCATTCTCTGATAAATGTAAGACCCTGTCTCAAAAGGAGTAGGGAGGCGCAGGCTGGAGAGTGAGCTCAGTAGGTAACATACTTGCAAAAGCACAGGCTTGGGTTCAGTGCCCAGAATCCACATTAAAACTGTCAGGCATGGTGGCACACAATTAGCACCCCAGTGCTGGGGACACTGAGACTATCAGATCCATAGGACTTAGTGGCCGGCTAGCTTAGCTAACTTGTTGAGTCCCAGGCCATCAAAAGACCCTGTGTCAAACAAAGTGGATGATGTTGGAAGAACAAAGGATGCAACAGAGTTATCCTCTGGCTTCTACACAAGCAGTGTGCAATGAGTGTGCATATTCACACATGCATGGAAATGCATGTACTGAAAGGATTGACAGGGTAAGGTGGATACAGATTGTTAAGGAGGGCACAGTTAAACTTGAGATCCATGAACGGAGGTTTGTGTAGTCAGTCAGTCCTCAAGTTTTTCCTATTACAGCACTCACTGGAAGACTCCATGTGTGTATGCTTGGCACACGCCTGGTGCCCTCGGAGGCTAAAATGTTGGATCCCCTGGAACTGGAGTTACAAATGGTTGTGAGCCAGCCACCACATAGATCCTCTGAAAAAGCAGCTAGTCCTCTTAACTTCCACTTCTGCAGTCCGCAGAAGCCTGAGTTTAATCCCTAGAATCCACATTTAAAAGCTAGGTGTGGCATGTGCTTATAATTTCAGCATTGAGGAGGAGCCTTGAGCTTGCTGGCCTGCCAGCCTTGTCTAATCTGTGAACTGTAGGTCTGTAAGGCACACTGTCTCAAAATCAAGGTGCACAGTTCCTGTGCCCACACCTGCACTCTTAACCACTGAGCCAGTCTGCAGCCAGAAAACTTCTTAGCAAGACCTTGTCTAAGAAAGGAAAGAGAGAGAGAGAGAGAGAGAGAGAGAGAGAGAGAGAGAGAGAGAGAAACCTTAAAAAAGAAAAACCAAAAATATTAAAAATTAAATCTGGCCGGGTGGTGGTGGCGCACGCCTTTAATCCCAGCACTTGGGAGGCAGAGGCAGGCGGATTTCTGAGTTCGAGGCCAGCCTGGTCTACAGAGTGAGTTCCAGGACACCCAGGGCTATACAGAGAAACCCTGTCTCGAAAAACCAAAAAAAAAAAAAAAAAAAATCTAACATCCCTAAACACTCTGTCTCTCTGTCTCTGTCTCCCTCCCTCCCTCCCTCCCTCTCTCTCTTTCTTTCTAGATCTGGCATAAGGCAACAGACAATATAAGTAAACAGGGCCAGTGAGGTGCCTCATCAGGTAAAAGCACCTACTGTAAGCTTGATGACCAGAGTCCTATCCCTGCTGCAAGGAGAGACGTGACTTAGACAAGTTGTCCTCTAGCTTCGCATGTGGACAGACACACACCACAGCACAGCACAGCACTCATACACATACACACAAGATTGACTATATATTGTTTTTTCTGTGTAGCCCTGGTTGTCCTGGAACTTGCTCTGTAGACCTGGTTGGCCTCACACTTACAGAGATCTGCCTGCCTCTGCCTCTCTGCCTCTCTGCCTCTCTGCCTCTCTGCCCCTCTGCCCCTCTGCCCCTCTGCCCCTCTGCCCCTCTGCCCCTCTGCCCCTCTGCCCCTCTGCCCCTCTGCCCCTCTGCCCCTCTGCCCCTCTGCCCCTCTGCCCCTCTGCCCCTCCTCTGCCCCTCTGCCCCTCTGCCCCTCTGCCCCTCCTCTGCCCCTCTGCCCCTCCTCTGCCCCTCTGCCCCTCTGCCCCTCTGCCCCTCTGCCCCTCTGCCCCTCTGCCCCTCTGCCCCTCTGCCCCTCTGCCCCTCTGCCCCTCTGCCCCTCTGCCCCTCTGCCCCTCTGCCCCTCTGCCCCTCTGCCCCTCTGCCCCTCTGCCCCTCTGCCCCTCTGCCCCTCTGCCCCTCTGCCCCTCTGCCCCTCTGCCCCTCTGCCCCTCTGCCCCTCTGCCCCTCTGCCCCTCTGCCCCTCTGCCCCTCTGCCCCTGCCTCTGCCTCTGCCTCTGCCTCCTGAGTGCTGGGATTAAAGGCATGTGCCACCACCAACTAGCTGATAAAATAAAGTTTTAAATAGAGTCAGTGATAAGAAAGACAAAATAAGGGTATTATTACTCAAATTTGTATTAGTTACTTGAGTCCATTTTTTTTAAAAAGAGCTTTAATCTCACACTTGGGAGGCAGAGGCAAGTGGATCTGTGAGTTCAAGGCCAGCCTGGTCTACCTAGCAAGACCCTGTCTCATAGAAAAAAGAAAGAAAAGGAAGTCCTGTAATAAAGTTCAGTTGGTAGACTGTCTAGCATGCACAAGCCCCGGGTTCAATTCCCAGAACCAGATCAACCAATAGTGGTAGCATATGCCCAGAATCCCAACACTGGAGGATCAAAAGTTCAAGGTCTCATAGTTGCTGCAGGAGTTTGAAAGCAGCATAGGATACATGAAACCTTGTTTCAAAGAGAGCAGGAGGGACAGAAGAGAGCAATATTTATCTGGCTGGAGCCTTAAAGGTAAGTCTAGCATTAAAAAGAAAAAAAATTAAGCACATGAGTATGTGTGTGCATCTGTGTGGGTGCTGAGACGCAAAATCGGGTTCTCTGCAAAAGCAGTAAGAGTTCTTTCCTGCCGAGCCAGATCTCCAGCCCTGCACTGTTAAAAAGCAAAACCCAAACCCTCAGACTTTCTAAATGGCCCACAAGTCTATTGTATGTGTATGATAAATAACTATCATAATGCTTAACAAAAACTCAACAATGAAGTCTTACTCTGCTAAACACGTAACAAGCCACTGTATATGGCAGCCAATTATGTCTCTGTGCAGTGTGTCACAGTGACCTGTGTGGCACTTCATGTGGGACACAGTTGAGTTAGTTTTGGGAACAGTGAGTCAATTATATTGTCTTTGATTCATTTCACCCTTACAGGGCCCTTACCAACTGCTGAACAAAGAGGTTACTCTCCCCACTCTTCCAAAAAATTAAACCATCTGACAGCTATTCCCCTTGGTTCTGAAGTGTTCTCATACATGAAGATGTTCAACTGTGCCTACTTATCTGTTTTTTTCTTTTTATTTAACTTATGTGTCTGTCCACGGTGTATGGATGTTTGCACACATATGTATGTGTGGGGTTATATATGCCCCACGAATGCAGAAAATACAGAAAGGCCAGAGAAGAACATCAAATGCCCTCTGTCATTATCTGCTTTATTCCTTTGAGGCAAGGTCTCTCACAGAACCTGGGTCTTGCAATGATTTCAGCTAGGTTGCCTGAACAGAAAGCCTCTCTTGTCTCTTCCCCAAACCTCCCCAGTCACCCCCCACATCATTGGGTTACAAACCTGCTAGGCCACACCAGTAATGTTACTCAGTTGCTGGGGATTTGAACTCATACTTGCATAGTATGCACAGTCATCCATGGAATCATCTCCCCAGGAAGAAAAATGAAGGATTTCTAAACATTGTTACTTTATTTTCTTTAAATAAAAAGAAAATGTGTAAATTGCTTAAAATTTCCAAGTTTTAAGTGACCAAGACAAAAGGTTATTTTATAAATTGAAAATTGCACCAGGCAATGGTGCTGGTTTAAATCTGTCCTGGGCTACAGAACAAGATGTCTTAAACACCACCCTCCAGGCCAAGGGAAGATCTTGGAAGAGGGACTAGAAGAATATAAGAGTGTGTGGGGGGGGAAGGGATGGGGGGAAGAAGGGAAGAGCTGGGGAGGGGAGGAGCTGGGGGAGGAGCGCTGTGAAACATCTTCTGGATATGACGTGACCATTGTACTCATGAACTCAGCAGCCATGGTTACTTATGAAAGACCCGGACAGTAATGGGTCCATCAGCATTCTACCAAGGCTGAGAGAGGAACTCATGAGGTTCCACCACTGAGGAGCTATGGCCAGTTAGTGGAGGAGGGGAGCATGTTTTTTTCAGTGGTGTAGGTAGGCATTCTGTTACTGCCTTGGCTTCAGCAAATAACCCCAATCCACAGTCATGCAAGCAACGCTGAGTGTGTTACGGTTTACAGTCGGCTTGATGAAACACCATGACTAAAGCAACTTGGGGAGAAAAGGGTTTATTTGGCTCACATTTTTATATCACTGATCATCCTTGAAAGAAGTCAGGGTAGGAACCTGGAGGCAGGAGCTGATACAAAGGCCATGGAGGGGTGCTGGCTTGCTGATGACTTTCTTATATAACCCATGACAATCAGGCCAGGGATGACCCCACCCACACTGAGCTGCTCACTCCCCAATCCCATCAATCACCAATTAAGAAAATGCCTTAGAGCCAGAACTTACGGAAACATTTCATTGATGTTCCCTTTCAGGTAATTCCAGCTTGTGTCAAGTTGACATAAAACTAGCCAGTATACTGAGCAGACTCAGTGGATTACAAAACAACAACAAAAGACATGGGAAGGGGCTTTGGGGGATGAAGATGTTTTTCAGGAGTAGCAAAGGACAATGAATATGATCAAAACATTATATGCATGTATGAAATTGTCACATAATAAATGAAAATGTTGAAAAGCACACAAAATGGCAATGGCACTGATGTTTGTGTTTCTGCATGTTCCCAGGCCTCCCTCAGCTGCAGCTTGTTGTCGTTGTACAAATAAATGCCTGTCCTTCTAAACTGTGAGATCAATAAGGATAGGGCTGGCATTCATCTTACTGGTATATTAAGTTCTGACTTAATATATAAATGTACAAATGAGCTGGACAGAGGTGGCTTACATCTTTAATCCCAGCACTTGGGAAGCAGAGACAAGCTGTGTTCTCTCTGAATTTGAGGCCAGCCTGGTCTACAGAGTGAGTTCCAGGGCGTCACAGTGAAACCTCATCACAAACATAAAATAAAATAGATAACGTGCTCCAGACTTATTATTTTTATTATATTTATTTACCTGTGCACGTACATACAAGATGTAGAGATAAGAGAAAAACTTTCAGTAGTTTTCTCCTTCCAATATGGGGATTTTGGTGCTCAAACTCAGGTCATCAGGCTTGATGACAAATGTCCTTACCCCAATGATACAGCCCACCATCAACCCCTTTTTGAGACAGGGTTTTTATACAGTCCAGGTTGGACTTTATGTAGCCAAGACTGACCTTGAACTGCTTATCTTCCTGCCTCCATCTCCCAAGAGCTGGGATTACACGTGTACTACCACAAGGCTTAACCCTTGAGGTTTTGAGCTGCCAAGTTTAAGTATGTGCTTGATGCTAATCAATTCCTGGTGGATAGAAAGCTGAATTGGGGATATACTGCTCAGATTCCCTGTAAGGTGTAGAAATGCAGAGAAGCATGGCCACCATGTGCTAATGTAAACCCAGAGCTGGAAAGGAGCTTAAACAGCTCAGTGTCATTTCCTTCACTCTGCAGAGGAATAAACTGACAGAATTAGTAGCAGATATATATATATATATATCATATAGCTAGTTACTGGCAGACCCAGACTCTGAGGCAGGCTGTGGCCTGCTGGGCTAGTTCTCTTTTTCACTAGCTCCAGCACACAGACTAGGAAAGGCAATGCACACACACTGTGCACTGGACAAGCCAGTCCAGGTTTTTTCTTCTTTGGGAGGAAAGATGCTGTGCTTGCTCAGGTAACTTTGGAAGAACAGTGATTTAAGCAAAGATAAGCAAATATCCTCCCTCAGAGTATTACTCATTGTGTTTGACATGCTAATACCATGACTCTCCTAGATGTTAACAGTGGGAAGGGCATGCAGATTTTCTCAAACTCACTTATCCTCCATGTCTTTTTCCTTCCCAGCCTTACCATTACCAGGAGCAGTTGGGGAAATATTCATTTCGGGCATTCCAGGAAGGAAGGCTTCTTTTGGTTTGGTTTTTCTTTTGGTTTTTGTTTTTTTTTTCAACACAGAGTTTCCCTGTGTAGTCCTGGGTGCCCTGGAACTAGCTCTGTAGACCAGGCTGGCCTCAACTCAGAGATCTGCTGGTCTCTGCTTCCGAGTGCTGAGATTAGATGGGTGTGATACCACTGCTCAACCCCACAGCTTTTATCTATATGTAAAGATGTACTCTTTAAAGTACAGATATAAATTATTTAAAGTAGACATTTCATATATTAAACTGATCTCATTTTTATTTATTTTTTAAAGTTTTTTTTATTTCTTTCTTTATTTTATGTATATGAATACACTGTAGCTGTCTTCAGACACCCCAGAAGAGAACATCAGATCTCATTATTGATGGTTGTGAGACACCATGTGGTTGCTGGGAATTGAACTCAGGACCTCTGGAAGAGCAGTCAGTGCTCTTAACTGCTGAGCCATCTCACTAGCCCCTGATCTCATTTTTAAAAAGACAAAGCAAGTGAAATTTGGTTATATCAATTTTTATGTTTTGCTAGATCTGCTTGTTAAAACTGTGTCTGATGCACTCAAAATGGCCAGAACGTTATGTCTGTTGTCAAATGGAAAACCAAAATGACACACAAAACCTCGCTGGAATACTGCTCAGCCATAAAAGCAATGAGACTGGCTGGGTGTGTTGATGAACATTAGAATTTTCAGTGTTTGGGAGGTGCAGGATGGGGAATTGTTCAGTTCTGGGCCAGTCTGTGCTTCATAGCAGGACCCTGTCTCAAAAAAAAACAGAGGAGCTGGATAGATGGCTCAGCATGAGAAATCACAGGAGGTACAAGTTCAACTCCTGGAACCAACGGCCCAAGGAGAGAGCCGATTCAGAAAATTGACCTCTGACCTCCACATACGTGCTGTGGCGGAGGCTTCTTCACTCACATACTTCACACATATTCAGTCATAGGTACAATGACAGTCAGAAATTAGCAATGAGAGAGCTTAGAGGTATGTGTGTGTGTGTGCGCGCGCGCGCGCGGGCACTCGAGTGCATGTGTAGTGGGTGGAGGGTGGGGGCTAAAGAGGTGGCTCAGAGGTTAAGAATGACTGCTCCTCCAGAGATCCTGAATTCAATTTCCAGCAATCACGTGGTGGCTCACAACCATCTGTACTGGAATCCGATGCTCTCTTTTGTTGTGTCTGAAAGACAGCTACAGTGTACTCATATGTCTTAAATAATTATTTTTAAAAAGCTTAGTAAAGTGTTTATCTTGAAAGGACAAGGACTAGAGTCTGATCCCCAAACTCAAAAAAACAAACAAACAAACAACAACAACAACAAAAAAAAACCAAAAACCAAAAAACAGGTGTAGTTGTAATCCTAGGATAACACTTGCAATCCAAGCCCTGAGGAGGCAGAGACAGATCGATCCCTGAGAGACTAGCCCCTGTCAAATACACTCAGCAAAGGCAGCCATAAGAAGTACTACACCCTCAGGTTGGATGTGCTGATTGCTGTACTAACAAAAGAAGGACCACTGATGCTGTCTGCAATGCATCCAGTAACACGCTGGTCCACTCCAAGACCCCAGTAAAGACCTGCAGCATGCTCATTAATAGCACACAGCACAGACAGTGGGAGAGCCCGACAAGGCACGTGATTCAAGGAGGGAGCCAAGCTGTCCCCTGAGGAGGAAGAGATTTTAAAGAAAAGAAGATCACAGAAAATTCTAATGAAATATGATGAAAGGAAAAAGAATCCCTCAAGTCAGCAGGTTTGTGGAGGAACAGCTCCAGCAGGGCAAGCTTCCTGCCAGCATTGCGTCAAGACTGGCTGTGCTGTAAGGCAAGGGAGTGGAGTTGTGTCTGAGGAAATCAAGGCTGGGGGAGACAGGTCACGAAGCTCACCTCACATAATAAAGGTTGATATGTCTTTAAATAAAGCCCAAGGTTGGCCTCTGGCCTTCACATACATGTGCCTGTGTGTGCATGCTCACATGCACACTCAAGAACATGCATTCACATGAATACACAAATTACAACATACATGAAATTAGACAGCACTAAGCAACAAGCCAGACATACAGTGTTAAGACTGCATGATTTTACTCCTTTGTAGGTTCTAGAAAAGCTGATCTCATAAAAGCTGAGAGTAGAATGATCACTGCAGCCTGGGGAGAGTAGGGAAGACTGGGTGAAGGGCTATCAATGATTACCAATAATTGGGTGTGGCACACAGGCCTGGGAGATGGAGGCAGGAGGACCAGAGTTCAAGGCCAGGCTTGGCTATATAGCAAGTTGAGGGAAAAACTGTACCAAAAAATTTTACGTTATCTACAGCTGTGATGTTCACAGCTGTGTAGACACTGTGTGGTGTTTACACTGGGTTAAATATACCCATAACCTTAAGTATCATTTTTAAAAATCACTTTTTTTTAATTCGAAACATTCAGAATCCCTTCCTGCTTTTGGGAATACATAGTAGTTCCCTCCCTCCCTTTTGCATGTGTATATTGGATGTGTATGCATGTATAATACGTGTTTGTGCACAGGTCTAGATGGTTATATGTGCACTTGGGTCTGTGCATGTCAAAGGAAGAAGCTGATGCCATGGTCCTTCCAATATCACTGTTCACGTTTTAAGTGTCAGAGTTTATTTTAGCTCACGGTTCCTGGTACATGGTTGTGGGGAAATCACTTGCTGGAGCTTGAGATGGGTGGTCGAGAAGCAGAGAGGAATTGAGTGGTGCAGGCTTGCTGCACTCAGCTTGACTCCTCTGCTCCTCCTAACCTGTGTGTGAGTGAGAGAGACAGGGTCGCATCGTGTAGCCCTGGAACTTTTTAAAACAGGCATCAAAGAGATCTGCCTGCCTTTGCCTCCTGGTTCAACTTATCTTTTGAGACCAGGTCTCTCACTGAACCCAGAGCTCACCTCTTGGCTTGATTGGCTAGTCATCAGGCTCTACCTGTCTCTGCCCAACTAGTGCTAGGGTTATAGAAAGTGTGACCACACCCAGCTTTTCCGAAGGTGCTGGAAATCTCAAGTCTGGTCCTTGTGTTGAGTGCCAGGCGCTTTACCAACTGAGCCATCTCACTTCTCCCTGCTTCTTGATAGTTTTGAGATAGGGTCTCAGATAACTCAAGCTGGCTCAGATTTACTATATAGCCAAGGGTAACCTTGAATTTAAAATCTTCCTGCCTTCACTTTCCAAGTCCTAAGACTACAGACAGGCTGTTAGGCCCAGTTCACCGTCCTTTCTATTTGCTAGAAGAGACTCTCACTATGTGGTACAGGCTGACCTCAAACTTAGAATCACACGGCCTGACGCCTAGGATTACAGGTGTATAACACAGTGTGTACCACTATGTCTTACATACAATGAGTTACAAAATGCTCCTCTTCTCTCTGGGAGAATTGGTGTAATCTTGGCATTAGCCCTCTTGTAAAACAGAGCAAAACAAAATAAGACAAAACTGGAAAGAGCTTCGTGGCCTGCTGACCTCTTACCCTGCAAGCAGGTGTATCATAGATTGTCAACCTGGATAAGACGGCAAGCAAGATCCTGTTATAGACTGTCAGCAAGACAAATAGTTTAGATTCACGAGCACAAGTCTCTTAAAACTAAAAGTTGGGAAGGGATACACTATGTAGCCAGTAATTATAAGAGGGCTGTAGTTGGATGGCTGCGGCACATGGCTTTGATACCAGCAGTTCAGAGACAGAGGCAGTAGGATCTCTTTGAGTTCAAGGCTAGCCTGGGCTACCTAGTGAGTTTCATGGCAGTAAAAGCTACATAGAGAAATGCTGTCCCTAGAAAAAGAGCGAGGGAGAGAGCTATAGTTGTTACTTTAAGACCAGACAAGGTATTTTTGCTACAAATGGTTGAACTCAGGGCCTCTTGTATGCTACAGAAGTGTTCTACTACTGTCTGAGCTATGACCCTGGGTCCCAAATGGGCTTAGAATATAGGACTTACTAAGGATAAAGAAGAACATTTCATAAAAAAAGAATATTTGTAAAAAAATTGTACTGATTGAGTCTGAGATTTGGCTACGTTGGTAGAGTGTTTGTCTTGAAAGCATGAAGCCCTGGATTAGATTCCAAGCGCTGAAAAAAAATTGGGCAGGGCAGTACATGCTGTAATTCTCGCCTTTGGGAGGTGGAGGTGGGAGGATCAGCAGTTTAAGGTTATTTTTGTCTTCATTGTGGGTTTGAGGCCAGCCTAGGATGTGTGAGATCCTCTGTGTGATCTATCTATCTATCTATCTATCTATCTATCTATCTATCTATATCATATAGTATATTAACAATCAATACATATATATTCTTCTAACAAAAGAGACAAACAAGGTGGCACATACTTGTAATTTCGATACTTGAGAGGCTGAGAATAATGAAATTGAGGCAGTTGAAGATATAGCAAGACCTTGCCTACAAAAAGAAAGCCTCAAGGTATATGAAGAAAAAAAAATACCAATGTATTTGAAAAAAAAAAACCAAAGTATTCAAATATTTAATTTAGTAACTGTCATTTGAGACAAAATACTGCTACGAAGCCCTGGCTGTCCTGGATTCATGATGTAGACCAGGCTGGCCCTGAACTCATGGAGATTTGCCTGCCTTGCCTCCTGAGTCAACTATTTTAGTTCGGGGTTTCACTACTTCATTCTCAGTAGGTGATATCCTAAAGTGTCCACTTGCTGACAGGAGTGTACACATGTCACCAGCTCCTGGGCTCTGAGAGTGCTTGTTGGATGTTCTCCCTTGCCACACTTCCTTGGTCTGCTTCTGGCCAATGAATAGAAATAGCTGGGATACCAAGTGAAGTCCATTTCTGTTGTGGCCTGAGCTGCCCCATGTTTGGGGGCCCAAGTGTCTCGGACTGTTCTGTCAGTGTTGGAACCTGCACTGCCAAAAGCCTTGGGGGCTCAATTGTCCTGCACTGTCCCAAGCTGCTCCAGTCTGTGTGTTGGGATTCAGCAAGAGAGAGAGTGAGGACAGACTCGAAGAATAGAGACCAGATAGAGTTCGATTCAATCCTGTTTATTCTTCAGTCTCTCTTCTTCTCTCCAAGTCCCAAGTCTTGAGTTCCTAGTCCTTAGTTCCTAGTCCCTAGTGCCTCCAAGTTCCAAGTTTCTTCTTCCAAGTGCTAAGTGCCTAATATCTAATTCCAAATTCTTCCTCCAAGTGCCAAGTGCCTAATTCCTACTCTAAGTTGTTCTCTCTGAAGTGTCTGATTCTCTGTTCTCCAAATTGTTCTGAACTCTCCTGTCTGCCTCTCGCCTTTTATATGTCTCACTTCTAAGCCATGCCTCTAAGTCACGCCTTTAATCATGCCCTTAGGTCTTGTCTCTAAATCTGATCTCTAAGTCACACCCTTAAGTCACACACCTTTAAGTCTCACACACCCAAGGGAAAATCCTGGGTATTTAAAGCAAGATGTTATCAGAGTGTGCTCAGCTGTTGCAGGCTAATGCAATCAAGTCTCTTTTCAGGGCATATGGCTCAAGATGGCTACAAGGATGATAGCTGCCTTCTGTCGGCTCCCCACACATTTCCAGGGGACAGTTGGTTCTTTTCATTGTCAATAGCTTCAGCTTGAGAACTGCCAACAGCTTTGCACAACCTTTCTACTTCCCCAAGTAGACCAGAAGCTCCCACCATAACTTTGCTTTCATTCGGGGGTGGCTTGTATTGTGATCTGAATGCTTTCCCAGGCTCCCTCTCTATTTCCTGTCTGTCACAATTCCCTTACTACAATTGTTTCTCTGTATAATTTCATCTTGACACCTGGTTTTTGGAGGGAGCTGAGCAATCCAAGATACTAGGAATGGCCCACAAAAATATCTTGAGGGTAGGGAGATGGCAACAAATCTGAGGACCTGAGTTCAGTCTCCAGGCTCCACAGAGTGGAAGGAGAGAACTCATTCCTGAAACTTGTCCTCTGACCCCAGCATGTGCTGAGCATGCCTGCCCAACTCCCCCTGCCCTTTCAACTAAGATGTGATCTTCCTCTCTCTCTCTCTCTCTCTCTCTCTCTCTCTCTCTCTCTCTCTCTCTCTCACACACACACACACACACACACACACACACACACACAGGGTCTCGCTATTTAGCCCTGGCACACCAGGAGATATGTAGAATGATTGGCTTTGAACTCACAGAAATCTGTCTGCCTCTGCCTCCCAAGCATTTGGATCAAAGGTATGCCACCAACAGTCTTGAAAAATCAAAAAAAAAAAAAAAAAAAAAAAAAAAAAAAAGGTGTGCCACCACACCTAGCATGCTATCTTTTTTGAAAAAGAAAGTAGGTTAGTAAGATGGGGATTTCAGGTTAGTTCATGTCTGCATCAGCAGATGGAGAGAATGCTACCACGGCTGGGAAATTGTTGTGGAGTAGGCATGTGGTTGTTCATGCCCTTAATCCTGGCACTCAGAAGGAGCAAGAGTTCAAGATCATCCTCAGCTACAGAACAAACCCGAGGCCAGCCAGTGGCTACAAGAGTACCCTTTCTAAAAATAAAAGCAACTGCAACAGCAAATAAATCAAACAACAAAAATCCCAGACCCAATATATAAAAAGATTTCTCTGATATTGACCTGTGAAAACATCATCACTGAAGATACGGCAAGCATTTCATAGATAAGGGCAAAGGACTATCTAGGTATCCAGTTGGGTTGAGTTGGGAGTTGAGAGGCAGTGCAGTGGAGTGGAGTTCATGGCCATTCAGTTTGTGGAGTTCAGAGGTACTTTTTACAGGGACAGTTCTACAGAGATAGGTTGCAGTCAGAACAAACTAAACACAGAACAATTCAAAGAATGAGAAGGAGCCAGAAGATTCCAAGAGAACGCCAGAGTTAGTTTGAGGCTGAGCAGAGCAATTCAGTGAGGAGCTGAGAGAAGTCAGACTGAATCAGTCAGCTTGGAAAGGAGTTTGGGCCAGAACAGCTGAGTTGAACCAGCCAGCCAGAATTCAGAAAGAGCTAGAAAGGGTGAGCTTATTCAGCAATAAGCCTCCAAGACAACAATTACTTCAAGCAAATAAGAGGTTTTTTTTTTTTTTTTTTTAAACCCTCTCCACCTTAGTTTTTGAGACAACATCTTTCATTGAATTTGGAGCTCACTGATTTGTTTAAAGCAGCTGGGCAGCAAGCCCTCGGATCTTCATGTCTCCACCTCCCCTGTACTAAGTGTACACAAGCTTGCCGACTCTGCACTTTATATGGACTCTGGGGATCTAACTAAGGGCTTCATGCTCCCATGGCAAGATGTTTACTGACTGGAACATCTCCCTAGCTCTTCAGTGATTTTCAGTATGTTCAAGACTGTGAGACCATCACCACAACATAAGGAACTCTAAACCCATTCCTAGTCTCTAGTCCATCCCCACCCCACAAGCCTCCTACATAGTTTATTTCTGACTTTATTCTGACCATTACCTTTTAAAAATATATATGTTTTTAAAAACATTTTATTGTGCGTGTATCTGAGTGTTAGGTTTTGTGCATGTGAGCACAATGTCCCAAGAGGCTAGGAAAAGGTGCCAGATTCACTGGATCTGGAGTTGTCTATATGTTGTGACTTGATAACTGGGTACCAGGAGCTGAACTCAGGTCTTCTGCAAGGTCAGCAAGAGCTTTTAGATGCCCCAGCTCTCTAGTCCCAAAGTTATCTTTTTGTTTTTGTTGTTGCTACTTTCGGTAGCCTCTGTAAGCTACAGAGTGAGACCCTGTTTCAATTAAATGGTAGTTTTCTTAGAATTTATTTTATGCATAGGAGTACACTGTAGCTGTCTTCAGATACCAGAAGATCCCATTACAGAAGGTTTTGAGCCACCATGTAGATGCTAGGAATTGAACTCAGGAAGAGTAGTCAGTGCTCTTAACTGCTTTCTCCAGCCCCCAGTAAATGGTAGTTCTAAACAGATACATAAAATATAAAAAGTTGTAAATATTAGTGAGAAACTATGTGATGTTACGTGTATAACATTGTATAATGTGAACATCAGTTTAAACATTTGACTCTTTTATTTGGAGACATTATTATTATGTATATGCATGTATATCTGTGTGCCACTTCTACACTTAGCTTATCTTTATGAAAGGACAGGACGTCTTGATTTTTACTAGAAAGAGCCTTTGGGGATTAGGAATACTTCCTTTTGGAACACTTAATCCCCGAATGCTATACTCTGTGTAATCCAGACAGCTAGGAGAAAGAGGAGGGGAGGGGGTTATTCTTAATAATGAATACGTAGTAATTTGCAGTGATTTTCACAGCCGTTCTGCCAGTTGGTTATCACCTAACAGTGCTGACATTTACAAACTCAAAGTAACTTGCCAAAAATTACAAAGCTTATTTGATGGTGTGCTGTTTGCCCGGCATGGGCAACGCCCTCAGAATGATCCGCAGCACCGTGTGAACTGAGATCTGCGATGATTTGTGAGTCAGGCCAGTCTAAGAGGGTATGTGAGACCCCGTCTCAAAGTTAGAGGCAAAGTCAGGACATAAACCTTGGTTTTCCGGCTAGCCCTTCTTCATCCTCGAGGCAGGTCAGTCAGTGGTTCTCTAATTTCAGTTAGAAAAAAAAAAATCTTCTGGGGAGCTTGTGAAAGACTGCATGGGGCTCCTGCACTGAATTCCTGATTCAAGACTTCTGGGGCGGTGCCCAGGCATTAGCATCTCCAGCTGCACTGTGGAGGAAGACTGCAGCTGCAGCTGCTGCTCCTGCAGGTCTGACGATGCACTCTGCTTCCCTTCTCTCTTTCCCAGGCACTCTGCTTTTCTGCCCGATAGCATGGAGCCGCTTGAATGATGAAGGTCACAGGGTAGAGAGGTTGAAATAGCCTTCCTGTTAAAGGGTCGTCTTTTCAGAGCAGTTATAAATAGCTTGCCAAAGCAACTGCTGACTGAGAAAAGGTGGAAAGTAGTTAGAAAGGCAACAGAGAGGGGGAAAAGGGGGAAAAATGGTCAGGATGGTGCTGAAGTGTGGTTGCATCTATTCTTCTGGTGGGGGATGAATAGGCAAATGGAGAATTGGCCATTGTTCTCAAAGCACCTGCAGGCGAATTCCGTTGATGCTCAGAAGGAGGGGTGTTGGGGCTTCAGGAGGGGGGAGGCAGGCAGACAAAGGACTGTCAACAGCTCTTTGGCTACAGCGGTAGCTGCATGCTCATACTGACTTCATTCCCAACCCATCTCTGGGCCAGAGATGGAGCAGGTTGAATCTGTATAAAGGAAAAAGAATTATCACAGATAACAAGAAACATTTTCTCGAATGTGTCAGAACTCTTAAGGAATAGATAGATAGATAGATAGATAGATAGATAGATAGATAGATAGATATGTGCAATAGGGAGGCAGAGGGTCAGACTGAAGTCACGTTCGCATTTGCAGTAATTGCAGAGTAGGCTCAAATGTGATGTGAGCATCCCTGGCTGTGGGATTTGTGACTGGCTCTCAAGAGAGGATGACACAGCACAGGGAGTAGCGGAGGCAGTTTGCTTTGCTCAGTGCAGAACAAGACACTCAGAGTCCTTGTTGAGGTCACCATGCTGAGAGTCCTCTTAATACTTTAAACAGAGGGAAACTTCCTCTGTGTAGGCAAGCCAGCCAGCCCTAAGGACAGGGAAGGGCAAGCAAGGAGGGATCATGGAAACAGAGTGGGGCCTGTGCAGCTGGTGTCCTCTGCTAACCACGCCTTATCTTTACATAGAAAGCTTTCAACATTTTCAGGGCATTTTTTGTGGCTATTAACTCCGGTACTGGTATTAGTATTAAGCAAGGTCCAAAGAAGTGTATTGAGTTAGCTCTGTTACTAAGTAAGATCAACTAGGAACCTGGCACACCTGGACAAGCTGTAGAAAGTTACCGTGTAATTCTAAAGAAAGCAGTGGGAATAGGAAGAAGGCCTCCAAGTCCAGCCCAGCATCTACAGGCTTCTGGGGGTGGGGGATGGGGGAGACTAATTTTATGCTTCATCACGATATGGAAGATGACGTAGTATGGTCAGGGTGTGTCCAGTGGTTTGCAGACACTGCAGAAGAGAAATCTGTGAGAGAGGAAGCAAAAGAGAGCCAAGAACCACACTCTTGACAACTCAGCCACCTTGGGAGAATGACATCAATCCCACTGTGAGAGTTGAGCTCCTGTGACCTATTCCTATCCCTCTTAAGAGGTCCCAAGAACTTTTTACACTGTTTCATAGGGAATCAACTATCAGTATGAATTTTGGGCAGGAACAAACTACATTGAAAATGTAACGGCCATGGGATAGGAGGTTCCTGGGTGGTGGGGGGAATGGGGGTAAGGGGATAAAATCTGAAATGTAAATATAATATCCAATAAAAATAAAAAAAGAAAAAGAAAATGTAATAGCCAAGAAAAAATATTCAAAAGTAAAATTAGTAGCTGAGTGTGTTGGCCAACTCCTCTAATCCCAGCACTTGGGAAGCAGAGGCAGGAAAATCTCTGTGAGTTCAAGGCCTGCCTGGTCTATAGAGCAAGTTCTAGGGGAGTGCTCTCTCTGTCTCTGTCTCTGTCTCTGTCTCTGTCTCTGTCTCTGTCCCTGTCTCTGTAACTACGGAATCACAACCATAGGGACATTTTCTTTCCTTTTTAAAAATAATTTGTTTTTATGTGCATTGGTGTTTTGCTTGTATATATGTCTGGGTGATGGTGCTGGATTCCCTGGAACTGGAGCTACAGAGAGTTGTGAACCCTGCCACTCAGGTGCTGGCCATGGAACCCTGGTACTCTAGAAGAGTAGACAGCACTCTTAACCACTGAGCCATCTCTCTGGCCTCACTTTTCTTTAAGTATGATAAAATGTGTCTTTGTTGGTATCTTTTCACAGTATCCCATTTGGCGTCAAATGCATCCTACTTGCTTGTCATTCTCCTGGGGGGTGGGGTGGGAATGAGATGAACATTCAAGGAAGCCTTACTGTATGCCAGCCACTGTTCTAGGAGTTGGGATTTAATAATTAAAAGGGGCAAGAAATGTTTCAGTTCAGAGTAGGCTAAGTAAAACTAGCAAACAGATCCTGACACAAGTGTCTTCATGGGTAGGGGGATGGGCACACGACTAGTTTACCTGATACAGCAGGATTAGTATGATACTAATGGTGGACTCTGGGTAGGTATATTGTTTTGTTTTTTGTTTTTTTGTTTTTTGTTTTTGTTTTTGTTTTTTTAAAGACAGGGTTTCTCTGTATAGTCCTGGCTGTCCTGGAACACACTCTGTAGACCAGGCTGGCCTGGAACTCAGAAATCCGCCTGCCTCTGCCTCCCAAGTGCTGGGATTAAAGACGTGGGCCACCACCACCGGCAATACTTAAATCTTTTTAAACTTAAAAATTGTAGCGCAGCGGTGGTTGCACACACCTTTACTCCCAGGACTCTCTCAGGAGGCAGAGGCAGGAAGATCTCTGTGAGTTCAAGGCCAGCCTGGTGTATAGAGTTCCAGGACAGCCAGGGATACACAGAGAAACCCTGTCTTGGAAAAACTCCCAAACCAACCAACCAACCAACCAAAAAACAAAACAAAACAAAACAAAAACCCAAAACGAAACAAAACAAAAAACTCTTAAACAAAAAAACCTGTTTTATGTATATAGGTGTTTTGCCGGCATGTACATCTGTGTACCGTGTGTTCCTGGTGCACGCAGGGGTGAGAAGTGGGCATAAGATCCCGTAAGCAGGAGTTATGAGCTGCCTTCTGAGTGCTGGGAATTGGACCCGCATACCTCTGAACAAGCAGCCAGTGCTCTTAACTGCTGAATCATCTCTCCAGCCTCTTCAGCCCCCTTTTAGGGCCCCATCAGTTCACTGATAAGATTCAGAGTTCAGAGAAGCAGAGATTCTAGTCCTACCTTTGAGGTGTGCCCAGCAAAACTGCCCTTTCTGGTTCTGTTAGGAGTCTTTTCAAGCCCCAATACTCTACACCGATATTTAGACATTGTTCTAAAAACTTTACCTATGATAATTCATTTTAGCCCAACAAAAATCCTAGCGTGTATCATTTTTATTTCCATTCAATAGACGGGAACATTGAGGCACAGCGAACTTGCTTATGGACCTTGATGTAAATGAAGAAATCTGGCTCCCGCGGTGACTCTATTTGGTACTGTCTTCTTAAACAAGTGACAAATTGCCTGACTCTAATAAACTAGGTCAGTTAAAGTCATCAATGAATTGAAATGGCATTGTTATGTCTCTATTTTCATTAACCCTAGCTCCACGGGGATGTCAGTACTGCGGATCTAGGATGCAGTGATGTGAAAGGACACTGGTTTTTAAGGGAGGAGTAACCGTCCTCGAGTCACCCTTCTTTTAGGGAGTCACATGAGGACAGACCCGCTAAGGAAAATGGTACTTGGGGGTTTCCAAGACGAAATCTCTAAAGCCGAGCGGCTGACACACTATTTTGGCACACAGAGGGTGGGAAGGGAGTCTCTGAAAACACAAGTTTCATTGAGGATAAACGGTCCAGGCATGAATTCTCCTCCATCTCCGTCTCCATATTTTCCAGCCTTTTCTAGTTTTGCGTCTCAAACCTCCATTCTCTCATCTGCTTGGCAATCTCTTCTCGCTTTTGATCTCTTATGAAATAGGACGCAGAGTGGCACATTAAAACGCTGACCTAGCCGGTTTCTTCCCCACCCCCGCTCCGTCCGAGAAAGGGTTAATCGGGCGGGTGGGGAGGGGAGTGGCGCTCACACCTTTCCCAGAGACCTCGGGCGGCGGCGGGGCCCGGGCGGGGCGGAGGCTGGGGCCAGACTCCTGGCGAATAGCAGCGCGCAGCCCGCCCGGATTGGAGCAGCCTCATCACGCTGACCTCTGCCTGGGATGTAAACCCCACGGGCCGCCGCTGGCACCGGAGAGCTCTCGGCACCTCCGGGAAAGCCACCTCGGCCTCCCCCGCGCCCGGGCTCCAGCGGCGGCCGGCCCAGCCTCGACCTCAGCAGCGACTAGCTGCGCCTGCGAGGAGCTGAGCGAGCCCGGTCGCGGGCGGGGAGCGTGCGTCGGTTCGCACAGGCTGCGAGAGGAGGGGCGGCGCGAGTCATGGCCGGGGACAGCGAGCAGACCCTGCAGAACCACCAGCAGCCCAACGGCGGCGAGCCCTTCCTGATCGGCGTGAGCGGGGGCACGGCCAGCGGGAAGGTAAGAGTCCGCGCGCCCTGCCCGCAGAGCGGGTGGCGCATGTGGCCGGCGCCCGCGGGCCGTGTCAGTTGCAGCCTGCTACCGCGTGGCCCGCGCGATCCTCGCTCCGGGCCGCCGCGCTCCGGCGCCGCCAGACCCCGCGCAGGCTCGGGGCGCGGCGTTGGGGATCGGCGGGGAACCGGGGCAACCGAGGGTCCGGGGTGCGGGGCGCCCCTACAAGCCCCCCGCTGGGATGGTGCACTCCCTCACCGGTTCCCGGCGGTGGCTGTGACTCG